>NC_134486.1:377359338-377649338 GCF_040206685.1 Ascaphus truei | reverse complement strand
CACACACTGACTGACTGACGCACGCACACACACACACACACTGACTGATTGACGCACTGACTGACACACACACATACATACTGACGCACGCACACAACCCCTCACAGCCGCATGCACACAACCCCTCACAGCCACACGCACACATACACAGACTGACGCGCGCACACACACACACACACACTGACTGCTGCACACACACCCACTGACTGCTGCACACACACACACACACACACACACACTGACACACACACACTGACACAAACAAACACACACACACACACACACACACACACTGACACACACACACACACACACTGACACACACACACACACTGACTGACACACACACACACACACTGACTGACGCACGCGCGCACACCCCCACACCCACGCGCGCACACACACAGACTGACGCGCGCGCGCACACACACAATGAATGGTACACACACACACACATACACTGACACACACACACACTGACACTGACACACACACACACTGACACTGACACACACACACACACACACTGACACACACACACACACACACACACACACACACACACACACACACACTGACTGACACACACACACTTACTGACGCGCGCGCGCACACCCCCACACCCACACACTGACTGAATGACTGACTGACTGCCGCACGCACACACTGACTGACTGAGGCACACACACACGCACACACTGACTGTGTGTGTGTGTGTGTGCGTCAGTCAGTCTGTGTGTGTTTGTGTTTCTGCGTCAGACTCACTGACGCGCGCGCACACACACTGACTGACTGACGCACACACAATGACTGACGCACACACACTGCATGAAGCTGTAAAGGAGGGAGGGGGGGAACTGGATTGATGTGAATGGGGGACAAACAGAGAGAGGGGGAGGGGTGAGGAGAGAGAGAGGAGCGGGAACATTACATCCCGGGCAACGCCGGGTCTCTCAGCTAGTATAAAATAAACGTAAAGAGAGGGTGCATACCATTCAATGATGGATACAAAAAAAGGAACAACAGGACAGTCACTCTTATACTCCCAGAAAGTGAATATATATATCATTTACGTGAATCACTATCCGTATTTGAAGTGTGTGTGTATATAAATATATATATACATACAAATGAGCATACAGTAATATTTCCATTTGCTATTTGCCTTGCTATGGAGGGTTTTTGTCACTTTTTTACTCACATAACTTCACATATACATACATATATAATATATAATATATATAATATATATATATATATATATATGCAGTGGAAGTGTATTGTGTGTATTTACCTACACACTCACTCCACATTTCAGTAACATACATATACATCTAAATAATATTCACATATACACGTTTGCTATAAATGGAATTATTACAATTTTACATTATATACACGTGCAATGAATGGAATAAACACTGTAATAAGTTTGAAATCGCCTATCCGAGCTGCTATGCATGGCTGATCCCTTTTCTCCAGCTTCCTTGAATGTACTCTATGAGGAAGATCATGTGACCAGATGCTAGTGCACGTTTGGAGAGAGGGAGGGCAGTGCTGACAAAGGGGTGTGCCTGGGTTTGTGACAGGACATGAAGGGGCAGTGCCTTAGCAAATGCTTGTTAAAATAGAATACAAGAAAATTGGTCTTTCAAAGTTGTTTTTTTAAAAACAGAAAATGCTAAAAGTATTATTTCTTACTACAGAACTGATTTATTAAAAAAAACACACATGCAGGATATAGACTGAACTGCAGCTTTAAACTCCTTGAACACATTTGTCATTCATTCTATTTGGTCCTAAGAGTACATTTTCTGAGGCAAAACATTTCCAGTTGTAATTGCAGTTATAAAGTATCAAACTATTGGCCTATATATTTTTTCCCGGTAGGTAACTAGGGTTGCCAGGTGGCTGCTCCAAAAATACTGGATACAATGGTGAAAGGTGCAACGCGCTCACCGCTCAATGCTGTTTCCTCCTGGGCCCCACCCCGAGGCCCCTGACACCACATCTTGATTGGCTGCTGCTGGGTAATGCAGCCAATCGGGATGGAGAAAGCTGCCCAGCCCCCTACCAACAGCCCTGCTCTCTTACTGCTCGGGAAATCACATGGCCCCCCAAGCTGGTCAGGTCACTATGTCCAGAGAGGTAATACCGGACACATACATATCCAGAGAGGTAATACCGGACACATACATGTCCAGTGAGGTAATACCAGACACACAGATGTCCAGAGAGGTAATACTGGACACATACATGTGCAGTATTACTTCTCATTTTTTATGCAGGACAGTCCGGTTCAATACTAGACACCTGGCAACCCTATAGGAAACATGGCCGCCCACAAACCGTGCCAGCCCTGATTGAGCCGCAAGCTACTTGCATCAATGTATGGGGCGGACATAACCTGTTTTGTTGTCCCTGGTGATTTCGTTTCAGCTCCACAGCTTGTTGATTCTAATGATCTGTGCACAGATTTACCTCTGCAGCGTTCATATGTAATACACATTTCCTGCTTGCTCGGAATGGATCTGGTTTCTTCAGATGAGTGAAGTTTGCCGTTTCTCTCTCTATTTTGCCAGTAAGGAAAATGTATATATTCTGGTTAGGTTTATGGAGCCTTGGAATTCTTGTTAACCTTTTTGGAAATACCATTTGCAAATAAATGCAGTTTGCTGCTAGAGAAAGAAGTTGTTGTAGTCAAATAGTGCTACATATGGACTACTGATCTTGGAGAATCTTAGTAGATTTAACCACTTTTGGACATGACCCTTCCGGTTAGAGCAGGAACTTGACCCACCACCTTCTATGCTCATGATTTGACTTTGTCCATGGGAACTGAGAGATCCAACTAATTTGAACCACTTTTCAGTCCCAGGGACCCTGAAGTTCCTAAGATATTAGCACAATTTCATAGCTGGTAAAAAAAAACAAAAGCAAAAACAAAAAACCATGGATTCTAGGATTAACTAATAGACAGTCCTTATGTTCTATACCATTGACATGTGTTTTTTTCATTGCCTTGCTGGAGTGAGGCTGACCCGTCTCCGCAAAATACTGTCTAAGAGTGAAAAACTGAAGAACTAGAGACTCCACAACTATAAAAATAGCGCTGGTCAGAAATTCCTCCTCCCTCCATCCCCCTCCCCCCCCCCAAAAAGCATGAACTGCGTATTTAATGAAAGTATAAAGTAAGCATACGTGTAATAATGTGTTTCTATGTATGTGACTGTTTTTCACCCAGTGATTAACTGCATTTTAAATTTTAATGATGGGAAAAGGAGACTCCTAGTGCTTTAATTTCCTGCATTTGTTCATGGAGGATGTAGTATTCCAACAGAAAGTAATTGTCATGGATTTGTGGATATTTGGATGAAAAATTGATTTTTCTGTTTCTTTAGTGTCTGGCTCTGATCATCCGTCACGGTGGCTCTTGTTCTTCATAGGTACGCCGGCAAACAGCCAGATAACAACATGTAATGATGTCATAACCGTGGCACAGAGCTGACTGCTGCTGCACCCTTGTGCACACGTCCTATTAGTATCAGGGAGCTGAGTCAGTACATTTCCCTGGAGAGGTGATGGTTTAGAGCAGACTACATTTCACTCTGGTTTTTAGTTTGCTAGACACATGCTTTCATTTATCTGTATGTGATGCAGCTACTGTGGCTTTCATAATAAGAATGTTTTTAAAAGGTAAAGTCCAGCCTCCATAACTGGTGGCAATAACATGTTAATGAGTTAAATGAAAGGTGGGGGGGGGGGAGGGGATTGTTTGCCTTATTTTAATCTGAGAATTAGAAGTCGTTTTGGAACCTTTGGAGTACTGTACAGTACCTTCCTTGGCTCCAACCTTTAGTTTGACGGTGTTGAGCAGGTAAAGTTCCCCGGGTGACAGCAGCCGCGTCCCAGTTCGCAAGATATAATGGAGCCAAAGGTGGATGTAACAACTTGAAAAATAATATCTGTTGAGTGGAAATTCCCTCTGAAACCACAGCAGTGAACTTTATAAGGATAACCCCCTCTGGTCATAGGTGGTGGGGATGCTCTGATGTTCCTGTCAATTAGCTTTAGGGTATTCTAAAGGGGCAGATACCGACTCCCCCTCCTCCCCCCCCCCCCTCTCCAAGACTGTGAATTAACAGTGGCATTTTTAAGAAGTTAAATGTGTTTCCTTATTTTTTTTTTTACATTTTTATTTTTCCCCGTTTGGTGTTTTATTTTTATTTTTTTTATTGAAACTACTGTATTTTCTTGATTTTGTAAGCTGCACCCTTGATTTAATTAAAACATGTTTATTTTTTTTGATTTGTTTTTTACACACTAGCAGACAATATCATACATTTATCCACACTACACTACACCTTTATGCTCAGCACTACATTCATTCATGGGATTTAAAAAAAAAATACATAGTTTCTAAGGCCGCACGTATAGTGTCCAAGGGACGGGGTGACGTCGCCGCTAGCGAAAGTTATATTTCGCTTTGCGGCAGCGTCGCGGGCTTCCGGCCATTTGATTTTGTTCAGGGTTTGCCACATGAGGTGGCAGCCCTTGAAAAATCAAATATTCCCGGCTTCCAAAGTCCACAAAATGATGTTGCTCTGTCGAATTGCCGCCGTCGCGCTTACTATAAGCGCACGCTGCGGCAATGTATTTGTTTTTGGGCGGCGCCGCCCGTCGCGGGCACTATACGCACGGCCTAAGGCTGCGCTTATAGTGCCGGCGACGGTCAGGCTACGGTTGCTGGAAAAATCAAATTGAGATGACTTCCAGCAATCGCAACCAAGCGGTCGCTGCGTCGCGCTTACTATAAGCGCACACGATGGCGACAATGCATTTGTTTTGACGCGCTGTTGCGGGCACTATAAGCGCAGCCTAAGGCTGCGGCCACACTGCCGCGACTCATGCTTGAATGGGGACGTCACCAACTCTCTTGGCATGAGTGCTAGGCTGTACTTCAATTTGCGAGCGGGGGGTGTGGCGTTTAAGGGAGGGGGCGTGTAATTGGCTGGATCGGGCTGTGTTATTGAAGGAACTATCGTGCTGTCCCTTTGTTTAGCGTAAAACTCAAAACAAACCGCTATGGTGCTCTGCGTTGAATTTAACGCTGTTTCTAGGAAATAATGATTTAACAATGTGGGTGATGGATTCTGCAGACACAGAATGGGTCTAAGAGGTTCCAATTATGTACAAATAAAAAAACTATTTACAATTCTGGCGGGATTGCTACTTTAATTCGCGCGTGTGTGTGTGTGTTACTTTATGCTATTTTATGCTTCCACCACCATTTGTTCCACAATGGAAAATACAAAAATGGCCTGAAACCACCTTGTGCAGGTACATCTTACCGGCAGACACTGTATTAGTTGGTAATTACTGCTTGCATATATGCCCTTTGTGATGGGCCTTCACAGACGCTCACCGACTGTACTTTCATCTATAAATACAAGACAAAAAACAGACGCGCACAACCAGTGATCTGCACAAAAGTCATTTCAAATAATGTTAAGACAGATACTGCTCACTTACAAGTGAGGAAACGCAGATGAGCACTGCAGGATGTGGACGAAGAACATCACAGGGAAAGTCCTCAGCTGGGTATAAAGGGCAGTGTTGTGATCAGGTCTCCTGATTATTAGGACCGTTTGATCAGTCCTATGCTCGGGGTCGTCCATCGTGTGCTGCTTGCGTTTTCCTTTCGCAGCGTGCTTCCGTACTCTGCGTCTGCCGTCGGGAATGACATCACCGCGCTCTGTCGGCTGCTGCCACCAATAGCCCTATGCATTTTGCTTAAAGCTTAGTCCGTGGCTGTACCTGTAAACACACGTGACATGTCTGTTGGATCAATGTGTATTGTGTGCAGATAGGCTGCACTTTAGGATTACCCTTTGTTGGGGAACCTGGTTAGGCGGCCAACTGTTAAATAGCAGCCATAAAAAAGCCATTGCGAGTTTACTGACCAATTTGGAAGGCAGTGGGGGTGATGGTCCGAATAACCATATTAATACAGTTCCTGCAGCATTCCCTGTACATTTCCAGCTCACATGGTAAATTAGGTTGTAAATGAGTTGTAACGTGTCCCTTATGGTAATTGGATTCCTTTTTATCAAATTTGCGAGCTTGCTGACCTTCCCTTTTGTAATAGTCACATTGAGTCACATCAAGATAAGGTAACCAGGTGAATTCAAATAGATTAAGTTGAGTTGTACTTTCACACGTTGTCTAATAATTAACCCTTTGAGTGTGGTAAGACTGCCAGCACCTGAGTGCCACTGTGTATTCTGACACTCGACCACCTTCTAGCTTGGTGTATTCATCAGAGGCAGACCCCACAGAACGCGGAGAATTCGCCACCAGGCGTTCATCGGGACAGATCTCCTCCATCCCCTTAGAAACTGAGTATAGTACCCTGTGCGTTGGCGGTGGCCAATCCGTGGAGCCACCGTGGCCTACACGGCATTTGTAATGTCCCACGTTGATGCTCTGAGCTCAGTCTCCTCAGCTGTGCCGCCCTCTGAGACAATCTTCCCCCCACACTGACCCTGGAAGTTCTGTATCAGTCCGCAAAGCCCCAGCTCCCATCTGCCGCGCTACCGGAGGCCTCACCCAGCCCCCAAAGTAAAATTCTTTGGGGGGGGGGGGGTGGAGAGTGGGGCAATTGAGATTGGCGAGAATGTATGAGGACAGTGAGCGCAAATTTAAGTGTTTTTTCACAGTTTGTATACAAGGTTAAAGGATAGTCCGACATAGCAGGTAAAGCAAACAACTTGGTGTAATTAGATTCCTACTTATCTGTTTAACTGGCTTCATAATTGCTGTATAAATGGTGGACAAAACCAAGCCGGTGATTCTGAGGTCTGACAAACCGCTCATCACAAATATATAATACAATAAAAAATTGTTAAACTTTTTTTTTTTAAGTCAATCTGCTCCATATAACCTATTAAACATGCTTCATTTATCCTGACTGACTGCCCCTTTTAAATAAGTGTTGCAGGAAAGAGTAATATTTAGTTTTCCCTTTATGGCTTTCTCTTCCAATTAGACAATTTGCTTAATTGCTGCTGAGCTCCAGCAAAGAGCTGTGATGCACGGGAGCTTGGCTTGGGATGGGTATTTTAGCTAGATGGCTTTAATATGGAGTAATGTAAAAGTTCTGCCATGACTTAAGGAGCGTTGCATGTTGCACTGCTATATTGTTCCCTTTTATATAAACACATTTGCTGCCACAGGCAATGTGATGCAGAGAGGTGTACCAGTGTCCACTAGTTGGCCACATTAAGACCTACTGAGGACTTTTGGGGTCCATCGCTACGTCTCTACTGCAGCCGGCAAGTTTTGCAATTCAAGATGCCATGTACCTTTCTTAAACAAATGAACATACAGTCTTGGTAAGCTCCAAGCCCACTACATACAGTATAATTTTTTTTATATAGCTATCTATCTCCGAGTGCTACTGGGATAGTGACCGAAGTATAAACAATAGATATAAGCCCCAATGCTACATCCAGTATGACAATTTTTTTTAGTTAATTACAATCTGTTTTTTCTGTTTATCCCTCTCAGAAGTATGGGTCATTTAGTTAAATCCTTTGGCCAAAATATTCCACGCCTGCAGCCACATCAAGGTATATCCTCACCGCAGGTCCTACACCACTAATATTATACGCTCTTCAGTATTTCTTCCTCTGCCTAGAGATGAGGAAACAAGACTATAACCAACAGCATGGGAATGTTGGACTGTGGTGTCCATAGGGTTAACACTTTCAACAAGTTACTCCTGGAAACCGTGTGAGGTTCCCCCCAACCCCCCCCCCCCCCATTTTGTAGGCGGCAGAATGAAATAAAATTAAAAAGTGTACACATTTTAGTTCTGGAAATAACTTAAATATTGAAGGTGCTACTTTGCACATAGACATTTTGCCTGATGTGAATGAATGTTGGATCCTCATGCCTTTTAAAAAGAAAAATCTTGCATTTTTTGTTATTCCTTGTGTCGGAATAATAATAAATGACAATCTGTGTGTCTGACTCGCAGCAGGTGGGGAAGCTGATATGTGTTGGATGGTCTGTGTATAGGTTCTTACTCTGCCTTTTATCTTCTGGATCATGTCAAGGGTTGTGTAAGCTGCCTTAAGGCCAGGTCATCTATACTAGCTCTTATTATTCAGACTTCTTGTCTGTGGCATGACTTTATCCAGCTCTGGTAACTAATCTAAAGCAGACACGGCAGTAAGTTAACCCTTTCTTCATCCAGGAGGGCCCTGACTTTCCGGCAGCAAAAGTGTTATTTTTATATGATCCTTTATGCGTACTACTACTAACATCCACACTTTCTAACGACACTAAAAACCGCTGACGCTGGCACTCCCTGTTCTTGCCTCATAAATATCTCAGTGTAACCTAATGCTGACATACATGAAGTGTTGCCTACAAATGAGCATATGAAGTGACTGATGACATGTCCAAGTTTTAGTAAGGTTTCATGTAGCAAGGTAGAAAAACCGTTTAAAGTGACTCTATTAAGAGACGATGGAAGTTGTGTATCAAGGCAAAAGTGGTACAATTCTGGGGCAAAACGAATTTATCTGGCTGTATCCTGGGGGGAAAAAAATCCTACTTGTTTAAATCTAGTACTTTTTTTTTTTTTGCCCCCAAATTGCACCGCTTTTTCCTTGACACAAGGTGCCTGTGTAGGTTCGGTATCGAGGTACTTTGTGTCTGTTCTTGCCCTTTACGTGACGTCCTGTGATTTTGGGGTGTGTCCGGATGAGTTAAACTAAAGATGCAGTATGAGGCATCACGTCCTGCATTGTCACTCCGTTGCTTGATGTCAGAGGCTGTGTAAACCTCCCTGGCTAATGGCCGTGTTCAATGTAAGCTTTTTTTTCTTCCTTTTTGATGCAGCCGTAAGCGGAGCAATCTTTGTTTAAATATAATAAATTGTCAATACCTTTGCATCAAAGCACACTTTTCTTTGCTCTTCAGCACAGACTTCTTTTATGTTCAGGGCAGTGGTTACTTGAAACTGGACTATAATAGAATTAACTGTACCACTATTTTCAAAAAATGAATTTTTATGTTGACTTTTTTTTTTTTTTACATTTGTTAATTTTACAGGGATATAGAGAAAAAGAGGGGGAGCACAGGTTGAAGACTTTGGGATATATATGGTATCTTATTAGATATTTGTGGTTGTGCTTGAAAAGGTATATAAAATCACTTACACGGCCTTGTGTAAATGCTCTCACAGCAAGGTTTACTTTTCTTTGTGTTCCCTTGGTTGATTTCCTTCTTCTTTTCAGGGCTTGGTTTTCCTCATAGATTTCTTCAACAGTCTTCGGCTTGCAGTGAGGATGTCTCCCTCGGAGTGAACAGATTGAAAGACAGTTGTTTAGAGGGGGATACAGCCAGTATTTAAATAATCCAAAACTTTTTACTCCAAACAAATATAAATCTATATAAAGGCAGTAAATACTGCCAGTACTCACACGGGCAAGTGTGAGTACAATCCTAGGGGAAGGTATCTTTATATCCGAAATGATCTTCACAAGTGGTAATCTATAGGTGTGATTTGGGTCCTGTGTGTAATAATAGATGTAAATCAAATGTTACTCACACGGCCTTGTGTGAGTAGGTACACAACAAGGTATCTTTAACTTGAATTTTTTTCTTTTATTCAGGTTCCTGATCTTCTTCCTGGTCTTCTTCTATGGTGTTCAACTCCCAGTTTAGGAAATCCCCAAATGAGTTGCTGAACTTGTAGGGGTGTAGCCTGCATGTGGTAGCTTCTTAACACACAGACCCAATAGTCCTGGCTGCAATCAGATTGCAGCCAGGACTATTGGGTCTGTGTGTTAAGAAGCTACCACATGCAGGCTACACCCCTACAAGTTCAGCAACTCATTTGGGGATTTCCTAAACTGGGAGTTGAACACCATAGAAGAAGACCAGGAAGAAGATCAGGAACCTGAATAAAAGAAAAAATTCAAGTTAAAGATACCTTGTTGTGTACCTACTCACACAAGGCCGTGTGAGTAACATTTGATTTACATCTATTATTACACACAGGACCCAAATCACACCTATAGATTACCACTTGTGAAGATCATTTCGGATATAAAGATACCTTCCCCTAGGATTGTACTCACACTTGCCCGTGTGAGTACTGGCAGTATTTACAGCCTTTATATAGATTTATATTTGTTTGGAGTAAAAAGTTTTGGATTATTTAAATACTGGCTGTATCCCCCTCTAAACAACTGTCTTTCAATCTGTTCACTCCGAGGGAGACATCCTCACTGCAAGCCGAAGACTGTTGAAGAAATCTATGAGGAAAACCAAGCCCTGAAAAGAAGAAGGAAATCAACCAAGGGAACACAAAGAAAAGTAAACCTTGCTGTGAGAGCATTTACACAAGGCCGTGTAAGTGATTTTATATACCTTTTCAAGCACAACCACAAATATCTAATAAGATACCATATATATCCCAAAGTCTTCAACCTGTGCTCCCCCTCTTTTCCTCTATATCCCTGTACAAACAAGGATCCTGGATAAGGATCCTATTGGGGTCAGAGCCATAGGACACGAAGACGAACCAGAGGGAACCTTTGTTTATAAGGTTGTAACATCCATTGACACATTTCCCCTGTTCTAGAACTACATCAGGGAGCGCCCGGGTTTTTTCTTGTTCCATTTGTTAATTTTACAATTTTTTTGATCATATAAAAAGTGTAAAGTTATCATATCGCCAAACAATATTGGGTAAAATTTGAAATTTAAAAAAAAAAAAACTTTAGAAAGCATTTGTTTACCGTGGATTTGTTACGTTTCAAACGATTAAAACATTACTTCAATTTTGTTCTTAAGGGAAGGTGTTAATATGCTCTATTTAACCAATGACCCGCTTCTGGGTCATGGGGTCGCTCATGGAGCGATCACATAATGTGGCTTGTGCCCAGATGCTGGAAATGGAAGGATTTCCATTTGGATGGGGCTGGCTGCTCTGTCTGAGGGGGCAGCCTGATCACCCCCTAGAAACTGAGCAATTACCCATGATGTATCAAGTCTGTTTTTAAGGGCGCTTTAAGTATGCAGCTGTGCCGTGCAGGCACAAACTTTTGTAAATGATTTACTTGTACAATTGTCTCTTGGAAATGTAGTATTTAACCCCCTCTTAAGATTATATTTTTTTTTACTGCGGGAGAGCACTTATTTTAAATGTTTCAATGTATGTTGGGGTTCTACTAGAATGAACGCACTTGGCTTTGTTATAGATTCTCTACCATTTCTTTAACATTTTGGGGAGTATTTGTAAATGTAGTTCTCAGTAACAAATGGAATATACATTGTGCACATTGTTTAAATGCTGTTGAAGGGTGGGGATATCATTTATAAAGGAGGGGATGTTTGGACTCTACTTTTAAGAGGATTAGTGTGTATTTAGGGAGGAAATGGGAAGCCTTGTTTTAATCTTTGCCTTTCGCTTCCGGAATTCTGACCATGTAATTTCTTGGATCTTCTACCTGGTCGTGCCCAGTGACGTGAACTGTAGTGGCGGTTCCTCTCCCACCAAGAAAACTATCAATCATGTGTTGTTCCCTGGCAGTCCCTAAGGGGCCCTACAGTTCCAGACCTTTAGATAAGGGAATGTCATAAGGGCGCCCTGGTTGGAGTAGGGAAAACGCAGGTTTTTCGATGTAAAATAGTGGTACTCAGTTTTTAATACCAATAATATTGGTATTAACACCAGTGGTGTTTCTATGTATCTTTATTTCAGGAGGCAGCTGGGTCATTGTTCGTCCACTGTCTTTTTGGTCTGCAATGTGACGGTATTTTCTAGAAGAATCGAGGTCTGCCGCACACAATCTGTTTGGCACCTGGCAAAGGGTTCCCCTTCCCCCTAAACGTTGTGCTTCACCTCTGCTATAAAATCACTTCATTTATGTTTGACTTTGGCTTCTGTTCCTGTGTGCTGTAGATCTTGCTCTGCAATGGATTGATGTGCTCTGTCTCTAAAGATGATCAAATGTGGGGTCAGCTGAAGGGGCATGTATTTAGTGTGGGTATCTGCTACAGTGCTTCTGCATACTTGAAAACGAGAGGTAACTCACAATGTATTACTTTCTGGTAACCTTTTTTTATAAATAATGCGAAAGACGTGTCCATGTCTAATGCCATCACTGATATTGTTTCACTGGGGTTTCTTGTTTGCCATGCTCGGGGTCAGTATAATATTGTCCGCAAGAGGAACCATGCGACGAGGCAGAATTTATAATACAACTACGTGCAACAAACCTGAGAGGACAATCGTAAATGAAATCTATGCCCTGGAGAACTTACAATCCACGTTCTAACAATATAACTACAGCTCAGCCCCGTTACAACGCCATGCAAGCGTCGCTCCCAATTTTCATATTTATGAATACTTTACAACACTATAATTGGCGTCTTAAATACTTTTATTGTACAATGCATACAATTGTACATTATTTCTAACGCGATCCGCTTATATCGCAATGTCATTCTTTGGACCCCAAGCACAGCGTTATAAGGGGGTTGAGCTGTATAAATATAGGATGTGTATCTTGGCCAATTCAATTTAACAAAGGTTGAAGTCGAACCTACTTTTTATCACTAGTATGTAACTGATGACGTATTGCAGTCTTATTTATGATTATTTTTTAAGAGAAACTTTGAGGTTTATACAGTACCCATCTGTGAAATCGGTGCTTTAATTATCCCAGTTGTCACAGACCAGTTTGTACAGCTTAGAAAATCCTTAGCTGACTACCTAAAACTCTCCAAGAAAGTGCAAGATTCCACAATGAAAGATGTGATGTAGCATGTTACAGTAAAGGGTTGTAATTTTAGAATTGATCACGCCATGTGTGACTGTACCTCTGAAGCTACGGTGCCCAATAGGACTACATTGACCTGTTTGACAGGTGAGTGGTGTCTTTAAACGAAGGAGAAACAGGTGCGCAAATCACATCAGGATATGGAAAAGAAAGTGAAAACACAAAAATAGTGCAATATTGTCTACTCCAGATAATTTCGATGCTGGAAGTTCTATAAAATTTGCACTCACGTGTTTAACGTGAAATGAAAGCGTTGTGGTTATTAGAAGTTACCAACTTATGTCTCCAGACAGGTACTCCAGATCCATATAGAGGGGGGGGGGGGGAAATCCATATACAAAAAAGGGAAAGCAAAAAAATAGTATAGAACTGTTTTTAATGTTAAAAACACAAAGTATTCCACTTACATAAGTGCCTTTGTTTGAGAGCATTCAGACCACCCTGGGTCATATGGTCAGACAAGGATATTCACAGCAGCAGCATCCGCTCCACGGCAGCAGGTACTGGGCTGATTAAAGTTGTCCTCCACTCTGGATGTCATCAACAAGGGCTTCTTAGTAATCACTGATTCACCCAACGCGCGTTTCCACTGCAAAGTCTTCATCAGGGGCTAATCTTTAAAAATAAATCCAAATAGTTGTAAAAGTTTTTATCCTGACACAGTTTCCAAAAAATTGTGGCTTAAAGTTTTTATGTTGCTTTTTACTGCTCTCGTTTCTGCCTGATCTCTTTCCTTGATATATGCCGTTCTTTGATCCATCAACATGTAGAGAGGTATGTATAAAGGAAATGACCATATCCAAGGTGGTGCTACCATGAAAAAACATTGACTCCTATTTCTCCCCTGTAGATTAGATCAAAGTTAGATTTTGTGGATCTCCACAATGATTTAAATATAATTCTATGCCTTTCATTGAGGAATGTATTTTAAGGGCGGCATCAATACCCTAACGCCTTAAACACACCCCTACCTTTTAGTTTAATCCTCCATAGCACATCTTTTAAAAGTAAGTTTTTGTTCTGAATAACCTGCATCCCAGTGCTTTGGGACATTGGACCTTCCAGCTCTATGCATCCAAGAGTGGAACAGGGGACCCGGCATTCTTGTTGTCCAAGTCTCCTACTCGTCATTGGCAAAGCAGTTGCTGTAGTAATAACAATGATCTAATTGAAACCCATTCTCCGACATGATTTTGTTTCCCATCAATTATCAAACATTAACCTGCTGACTTATTCAAAGTGTGTGTGGTTAATTTATTTCATTTTTATTAGTAACTCCTTCATTGCCAGGCTCCCTTTTGGGAGCGACGGGTTTGGCATGTTTATTGGCTGCCGAAGTGTGTGCTTGGACATATGTGAAATTACAATTGCTCCCCCTCCGTGCATCTGCTGCGAATGTTAGGAAGTTCCTGACGTCTGGTGCGGATTTGTTGGCAAGAGTCTACGTCACTGCGGCCCTTTAATTTAGTAGTATGGAGCTCTGGTACCGAAAATGAGGTTGTAATCTCTTCGTGACCAATTCATACAGCCTGGTCTGTGAACCAAAGTTGCTTCCACTTTAACCTCTAGAAATCGAGTGACGCTGTGTGCAAATGTAAGAGGTAAAGCATAAAATTGGTGCACTGAGCATTTGAAACCTTGCTCGTTTTGCTTTTCAAGTGTACACATGAAAAGGAGACCCGAGGGGTTTTATGAAGTCTGTACTGTACATTGTAAAGTGAAATGTATCGCGATTCACAACAAATCTACCATTATTTAGGACTTTGTACTAAAGTATTTTTTTCCCCAGATTCTATTGTGATTTAGAACGCTTTTTGAAGTGGAACCAACTGGTTGCATGCCAGAGCTATTTAGCCCTTCAAACCCAACTTAAACCACTCTTCAAACTAAACTGGAACGTGCAGTATACTGTAGGTTTGAGCAATAACATTGGACTGCTCTTGGAAAAGGATGCAAATAAACTATCTTAATACCCCCTTTTGCTGTCAGAGGGGCCTGCAACACATTGGGCCTTTGCAATCTTTACTAGGTTAAATGGTGTGTCAGGGGTGGCCAACTCTAGTCATCAAGGGGCATGAACAGGTTAGGTTTTCAGGATATCCCAGTTTCAACACAGGTGGCTGTCATTCTGACGGAGCCACCGGAAAACCTGAACTGTTGGTGACCTTTTGAGGGCTGGAGTTGGCCACACCTGGCTTATGTAGTCCAGTTAACCAATATTCGCAGCAATATCGTTCCGCATACAACAGGCCTAGGGGTGTGCACGTATTACACTCCCACTTGTAATTATTTTTAACGTTGCCCCTTTATAAATTATGCACCCATGGAAATCATTTGATGGTGTGACCTTGTGCAGAATTAACCTCGTCACTGCTGTATATTGCAAAGCAGAGGTAGAAATATATGTGAGCCATTCGATTTTGATTGTGTAAATGTTAAATCTACCAAACGGTCCTGTGTGGTTTTTTTTTTGTTTTTTTAAATCTGGGACAGGAAAGCATTGAGTTAATAGCCACCTGTCTGCCATTTTAATAGATGTTTTGGAAGTTAACCTTGTGAATGCCAGAGGGTTTCACAATCCGTTAAATTCAAGAGACGGATCTTAAACCCTTGCATGCAAGTGGTTCAGTTATGTTTAATGCCTCAAGGTGCTGAAAGCGGAATGTTAATGGCGTATTAACCAATATGACGGAGCGTTCATATGTACTGGTTCTGTTGGACTTTTTGTATGCTGTCGCACTCGTGGGAAGAGCTGCGCTGGTCAGGGATGAATTGTAAGGCAGGATTTAGACATGACGAACTATGGTTATTTTGAAGATTCCCCACCAAAATTAAACTACTTTTTTTTTTTTTTTTTTTTTAATTTATTTTTTTTGAGCCTGTTCTGTCGGAACTGCCCTGTCCAAAACCTTAAGTGCCAGAGAGGGAGTTGCAGACTCCTGTGAAACTGAAGTAGTTCATGTGAAATGACGGCGGGAGACTAGCATTTTGTTTTACACCGCTCTACAAATGACTTTTACAACTGAACTAATATTCATGGTTGATGGCTTTAGCCGTGAGGATTACAACAGCCTGTGATCTTGCTTCTGCCGCGTTAGCATGACCGGGATCTTTCGTGACGCTCCCCACAGACTGGAATCATTTTGGATTCTCTCCCACACAGGAGAGCTTCACTAAGGAAACGGATTGTGATATATACAGTTGGTGGTGGTTCAACCTTTAACCTTCAGAGTCCCCTTTATGACCTGCGAGGTACATAAAGGGCACTTGTTTTTTTTGGGTTTTTTTTAGTGGCTGATCAGACTGACTGTGTGAAACGAAAGTGTAAGCCCAGTTTCCGTCGTCCAGGCAACAGGTGCGTTGTGCACTCTCTCCAAGAGTGATCACATGACGCAGAGGTCAATGGCACTCGTGTCGGGCACTGTGAGGTTAAGTAAAATGTGTGCTTTTAGCTGGTTAGTCCAACGGTGATCAAATAGACCTGTGATACAGCCATTACAGCAGTAGAAGAAAACAATGAGATTGATTTTAGAATCTGTCGTCACGACTCCTGACTAGATCTTTTAATCTGTTGAATACTGGGGGAAGATAATTGCCTTCAAAAACAATGTGTGTATATTAAGCTTATTTTGACTTGTGAACGCTTTGTGGTTCTAACTTTAACCCTTATTAGCAGCCGGAACTAGTTAAATTAGATATTGGGCTAAAAACGAGCATGACTTCCCTTTTTGCTCTGATCAACTTTTTGATATCGTCCATTATTCCATTATATACCTCTTTCAGGAAATAATTCTGTACGAGAGTGAAGATTAAAATCCAAGTTCAATGGCTTTTTGCCAGTGGTCTGCTGCTGATTGAGGCTGATCCTCAAGGGTAGGTCTTTTTTTTTTGTTGTTTTAGTTAAAAATTTCTCAGTGGAAAAACAAAGTAAATTAGAGCAGCGTTGAGTTGCCAAGTCAAAGTAAACTTTCCACTTCTTGTTCGAGCAAATCAAAGTGGCTTAGCAAGGTTTGGTCAGCACAAGACACAAACTAGCGCAACTCTTGTGGTATAGATTATATTTTTCAGTTTTACGGTTACCCACAGGTTTGAGTCCTGAACTATCTAAACAAGGTAAATCAATAAGTTAATTCCTCTTTTGTGTGATGCATTCAGCAGTATGTTTCAAGCAGTGAAATGTGTGTCATAAACAACTAAACTCCACTTGTCTTAGCCTGTTCTTTTCACCTTTGCAGGTACCGTGCACAATTGTAAAAATAAATGCCTTGCATTTGTAGCGACTACCACCCCTGACCTACCCAAATGCCCTGCTTTGCCCCATTTGTATTTCCCAGCCCATATAGGAGACTCTTTACATTTAAGCATACAAGTTGCAATTTGTTTGGGATCCTCCTGACATTTATTATGCTGTAGTACAGCGGTGTGCAAAGTGGGGGGCGCGCCCCCCAGGGAGGGAAGGAGATCTTTCTGGGGGGGGGGGGGGTGCGCGGGCGATAGAAGAGGCCCCACGCTCTTCCCCGAGGCATTAAAATGAAATGCCGGGGGGTTGCGTGAGGCCTCTGCAACGCTATATTTGCCTTGACTCTGCCGGCGTCACTCGTGTCCATGGCAACGCGGGGCAATGTGACATGACGCTGCATGTCACGTGACGTCACATGACCCTGCAGCGTCATGTGACGCCGCATCAAGGAAAGGGAGGGGGCGCGGGCACCAGCGGAGGAACGGCAAGGAGGCATAGCAGCAAAAGTTTGTGCTCCACTGCTGTGGTGCTCGCTAGAAATGCACTTGTAGCTGTGCAAAGCGTCTCCTGGGTCGCGATTATACTCGCAGGGCGCGCGACACCGGAACAAACTAATGGTGGCCAATGAAGGCGCACATGGTGCGTGCGCTACCAAGAGCTATGGAGCGCCAGACTGGTGAGACAAATGAAATTGTTTTTGTAGCGCGACGACTGCGTCACGTGAGCGGTTCAGCTAGAGAGGGTGAACCTCTCACGTGACATCACAGCTGCACCTCCGCCACACCTCCCTGTCGCCTCCCGATGCAGTATAATCGCGGCCTTAGAATATGAGACCCAAAAAAAGTTTTTGGCTGTTGACCTTTGTACCCAACGATCATCTCCAAATATAGTGATTTAAAACATGCTAAACTGCAGGGCTTTACGACTAGTTTCCAAAAGGAATGGATCAGAAAAAAAGTAGAAGCGAGACGAGTAAAGTAATGTAACGTTGGATACATTTACAGAGTTATAAATGCTTGCAACATTTTGGAGTATAATACCCAGGCATGGAAATAAAATCCTCAGAGCCTAAAGCTGTGCTATGTGTGCTGGCAACACAGGTAGGAAATAAGGGGAGAGGGGGAGGTGGTGTCTCTTATGGATCTGTCTGACACGCTCCCCTCCACCCTCTCTTCCGGCCGCGTTTCTATCACTGCGGCAGGAAGAGTTTGGGAGAAGGGAAGCACCTGCCAGCTCCGTGAGAGGCTGCATGCAGCAGCTGCAACAAGCATACTGATCTTCTCTAACTTGACAGGCAAGGTGTACCAAAATTCTTATTGGTACCCTGGGACTCCTCTTAACCCCTTTCCCATTCTGGGACTACATGTTAACCCCTAGCGTGTCTGTCGCTGTGTGTCTCCCGGTCTTGCCCTTGAAACTCCCTGCTCGACAAACCCCATGGGTCCTCAATGGGACTCCATGGGACCCATACGTTGTGCTCGTAAACCAAAAGGTTTTAGGGATTCTCCAAAATTCCGAACAGCAACAAGATGCTTAATCGCAGGTCGCTGGAAACCGGTCGCGCCTCCTCCACAAAGAGTAATCTTTCGCAGAAGGGGAGGTCATGATGTGGTGATGAAGGCTTGCTAGTGTTTTTAATGGATCTTGCACTAAATTCTGTGAGATACAGGGTTGTCCTATTGGGAAAACTCAAGTTATTCTTCGTTATAACCTTTCTTTCACCTTCCTGAGTGAATTCACATAGATTAATTTATCAAACCGTTGGGTATAGGCCTATTAATGTTGAGTATTATGTATTTGCGTTTGCAAAGTGCATCTATCTTTCGTCATTAACTTTTTTTTTAATTTTTTCTATCTAATAATGGTGCCTATTGAAAACTTGATGTACCCAGTAGCCATTCCCTTTTCTTTATCCCTCTGCTGTAAAAAAACAAATCTGAAAAATGTATTAAATACAGTTTACTACAATTTATTTATTTTTTTAACTCTGGGTACCCGCAGCTCTTGTCTGGTTCCGGCAGGCATCAGGAGAACAGTTAAATACAGATGTAGTAACGTGTGAAAAACATACTAGTTATGGCATTCTTAAATCTGATGCTGCTACAGCTATAAAATTGGGGCAAAACCAAATGACCGCACTATATTGATCAGAGTGACTCTCACCAAAAGAAAATAGAGATTTCCCGTGTGTGATATATATATATATATATATATATATATATATATATATATATATATATATATATATATATATATATTTTATTTTTTTTTCCCCTCTCTCTACACTGCTTTAGCCATTGAATCCTTTGTATATCAGTATTGCTTGACCTGAAGAAGAGAGGAGAACTCTCAAAAGCTTGTCCTATGACATAAATTATATATATATATATATATGTCTCACTTACGTTCTAGTTGCAATAGATCTAGCATTCGACCATGTAACATTTTCTATGGCCACTATGCATCGCTTTCCAATTTGAAGATGAGCGATTTTAAAAACAGATTCAGAAGCCATACGTACAGCTACGTGTGTGTGTCAAGGAAATGACTCTAACCTTGACTTAACAGTGGTTATTGTTATGACTAGTGTGATTTAATGGCCTTGCTGACTTTCTCAATGGAATAATACATGACACCCCTGTCCCTCCCACTCCAAAGCTTGGGATAAAGGAGAACAATTTCAGCTGTGGTATAAAATAAATAAAGCACAGAAAAAGCCTTGCACATGTTTTTGTCCCCAATCTTTAGGCTTTCTTTGTGCCAGTACCAAGAATTTCTTTTTAAGCGGCAATCTGCCTGGCCACTTTTCTACTTGCCTTGATTTAATTAGGAGCCCCCAGAGGAACTTGCCACCCCGAATTCCAGAACCCCGTTTCTTGAATTTCACTTTGAAGACTCCCAGACAAGAATACGGCAGCTGGCGTCAGCCTTGCTGAGGTGACCAATAGAGTGCGGTTTTTCTGTTTGGTGACGGCCATGTTATCCTCTGCGAGCATGATTTTAGACATTTCAAGTTTAAATATTTCACTGGGGTGTGCGGAGGTTGGGTTAACGTGATCGGTCTCCTAGGAGCCCTGAGATCCAACAGAGAACAAAAGAAAAGGAAAAAAAAAAACATAAGCTTGCTTTTTCTTGTGTTTGCCACCATTCGCTTGTCATTTTGTAAGCTGTAGTTGCCTCCCTTCTAGAGGAGCGAAGGGTCTGAACGTTCGGAGTATGGCCCAGGCGTGCCATTAATTCCAATAAAGTATGGCAACGTTTTTTCTTGCCACTTCCATCCATCCCTGTGCCCTCTGTCCCTCAGTTTTCCAATAATTTCCAGAGCTCTTGCAACTTTAATTTTTTTTATGATGTCTACTTAGTTCCTTGTTTGTCGTAAGACTCTCGGTCTTTGCTCAGCAAGTATTTGTTTGAAGAATGTGTGAATCTGTCCTGCGCTTCAGTGTGCAGAGTGGCAGTCTGAAATTGTGTCAGACACTGGGGCAGCGCATGAGGGAGCTCCGCTTGGCCACAGAATTGACCGGTGCAGGGGGCTGTTGGTAACTTACCTCACCTGCATCTCCGGTCTGGGGCCTGCTCACCTCGGCTGCTCCTGCGTGCCACCGTCAGAAGAGTTACTGGAAACAATGGAGGATTCCGGCGCAACTGCGCATGTCTGACTCAGAGAGGCTGCTGGGATCTTCAAAAAACTTTATTCATAGAACACACAAGGGCTAGCACCGCATTCTCCCCCTCAACGCGTTTCACCCTTAGGAATAGGGCTTCGTCTTGGAGTGAGAGTATTTGTTTGGCCTGTGTTTATGGGACAAAAATATTACCGTCCACACAATGTCTTGGCAGACCCAAGAACAAGAAATGTGTTGGAGGTGAGGAGGCCCCTAGGTTTAATTAACTTTAAAAAAAAAAATTGTATATGAGGCTTTTACCCCCCCTTGTTTTACTGTAGCATAAAAGTAATCTGCTGCTAATTCCTCGGCCAGGAGGGATGAACTACAAAGCGTACACACTGCAGAACTGGCCAGGTTCTGCATGCTACACGTTATATTTTCAATAGGTACATTTAATATGTGGAGTTAGTATTGTTTGCAGCTCTGTATGTTTGTTTTGTTTCTGAGGGAGATGGCTTCCCCCTCTGCACACGGACCTCAGTTGTAGGCTTGGCGGTGACGTTTGCTTTTTGGTTCTGAGTTGCTGTGTAGCTGGATGCACTTTACTGCTGCACCTTTGGCAAGTGTTCAGGCAGCTCAGGTAGGCACTTGTTTTTTAGGAACCGCACTGAAAGTTCAGTGTTTTTTACATTTTAGATCGTTTTTCAAAGCGGCCATTGTTCGCTTAAATGTACACCCACATTCTCTGTAACTGAAAGAAAAGTTGACCAAATGGGGGCGTGAGGAGTGAAGGCTTCATTGGATTCATACTGACTTTATATCTTAATTCTCTGGAGTCCCAGAGGTCTGTTGGTTCAAGTTCGGTTAAAATTGTCGCTCATTCACGCTCATTCAGTTGAGTAGGCGGTATAGAACAAACCACGGAGTCCCTCAAACCAAACCATTTGGATATCCAACCGTTTTTGTGAGATCATAAATAAAACTCCTTAAAAATTCAGAAATTGCATTGGTAGATACTGTATTAAACCATGTTAAAATAAGTCACAATGATGGCCTTTCATTTTAAATGGCAGACCACTTGGAATATTCACTGCCAGAGGGGCAAAACATGTATTTTTAGTACAGTGCATTGCTGGTCACACTTATGTCATGAAGGCTCTAGGTGTAGTACTCTCACCTGACTTGTATATGGCCATTTTTGATGTCCTTTTTAAATACCTTCTGATGTTTGTTTCCTGACCTTTCTATGCCATCTCCAAAAATATTGGTTTTAGGCTTTCAACTACATGACATGGCTGCTGTTTGAACACACAAAGTAATAGGACTGCAGCATGAAATGCTTCCGTGTTTTGTCATGTGAATATGGTGGAAAAGAAGGCTTGTGTTCCTAGGCATTTCCTGACTAGACGTAGCCTTAAAAATAGCAAGTGATCTGTCTTTGTATTGAGGGAAAAAGTGGTGCTAATCACAGTATTGTTGGGTTATTCATGTTCAGTCCTGGTTCACCAACAAATGTCCATTGCACAAGTGCATTCTGGTTAGGGTAAAGCAAGAATTGGATCGGGATCCCACTATCTGTTATGAAATTAGGCTGCCAATAGTGCAATTAATCCTGAGAAGCGACAGTTGCTCAATGAAGGAACACGTATTATACAGTGTCTGGTAGGACATCATAGGACCTCTCATCCTTACTCATTTCTGCTCACCTGAGATGTATACTATGGCCCTTCTTACTGTATCATACTGATGTGGCAAACACCACTCCCGTTAATAGTACCGCGTTACAACTGCAAGTTGTACAGTGAGCGCCATTGAAAACCACGATCACGCGTGCATTATGTCTTTAACGCATCCAATATTTACAGTGTTATTGTGTTGCACGTTAATGGGGTGAATAAGGTATGGTTTTGTTTCCAAGCCACGGATACAACCAGGGGTCCGATTCTTACTGTAAGGTCTTGTATTACGCAGGTGCAAAACCGAGCACCGTTGTACAGTATATGAACTCCTCTGCTGTACAGTATTGCAAACTGCTAACTTTGTAACTAAAGGAATAGCTAAAAATGTGAAGGTTTTAAATGAGTTATGGAAAAAGTATATTCTGATTTGGAAGATT
Organism: Ascaphus truei; assembly: GCF_040206685.1. Classification (NCBI taxonomy): domain Eukaryota; kingdom Metazoa; phylum Chordata; class Amphibia; order Anura; family Ascaphidae; genus Ascaphus; species Ascaphus truei. Next base: position 377,626,511 of record NC_134486.1, on the reverse strand, counting down.
TTAGTACCGGTTATATTAGGATTGTATTTAATTGCTCCAACCGTCATGGTTTAAACAAAGGGGGCGGTACTGATGCTGCAAAACCTGGGGTAGAGTGGATGCAAATAAAATCCTGTGTGTAGGTGATATGGTCCTTGACACCAGCAGAATGTTGTCTCCATAATCCCTACCACCTACGCTTTGTGGTATCGGACTCCAGGGGATTCTGTCGTTCTCCTAAATCTAATCACTGCTAAAAAGGTCAATGTGAAACCTTGGGCGATCCTCGTGTGCATTTCTGAAACCTGAGAAAAATCTATATTAAAAAAAATCTATAATTTCGGTGCCAGTCCTCTCACACGAATTACTGTTTTTTTTATATATATATAATCATTGTAACCCCTAATTAATCCCGTTGCCTACTCGCCAAAGTATTGCTAACAAGACTGACCCTGGGCAGAATAGTGTCCTGAGCTCATGTAGGGGCTGCACTCTTGGTCAGGTCCCAAACTGTAACTTGGTGTGTGCAGGCAGGTTGGGTGGTACAGTATAGCGATTTAATCCCCACCATACCTTCCTAAAACATGACCCACAATGCCTTGCAGCGTCTGATGCAATGCACTGTGGGACGCGATTTTGAAGGTCCCCTGGTGGTTTCACCCACGCTGAGGTGCAGTTTTGGACCTTATTTAGCGCACATTCCTATCCACATGCATAGGAACCCTCTGTACTGCAGGAGATCTGCAATTGCATAATTGTTTGGCAAACCCCTTGGAGACGCCTCACGAACCCCTAGGGGTCAATGCACCACCTGTTGGGAATCGCTGATCTATGTTTGGGAAAGGGAGGCCTCCTGAAATGAACGTGCTGCTTTATACAGCGGTACTAATGGTGTTGCTTGTACCATGTAAAACTTCTTTGCGCTAAAAGTAGCATCATGTTCTTAACCAATCTAAATGTTTTGGTACTCCATTGTCCACTTGAATTTGTTGCGCTGTGGAATAGAGGGGAAATGAGGAAGCTGCTCCTACAGGTGTCCTTGTATTGAGACGGCCTGTATTTACCAAGTGGGCAATGTCATAAGACGCCTTACGACCTATTCAACTGCGCATTCTGTTATGCTGTGGAACCGCTTCCCAGTACTGAAGAATATCTTAATCCAATTCGTTTAAGAACTACTCTCCAGCTCTGGGAATTGACAATGGGTAGATCCTGATCAAGCGCTTCATTAAATATATCGATATCTCTTGATTTGAATTATGGATGGAACGTGTTTTTGGGGGGGCAGTCTTTTAACCCCTCTGGCAGAAAAGGGGTTTAATTGTAATTTGACAAATGATTAGTTAACCCGCCATAAATGTGACTTTGAAACTGGGCTGTATTTGCTTGGTTGGGTACATGCCACTAACCCAGTGATTTCCAACCTTTTTTGTTTGGAGGAACCCTTGAAGTATTTCGAAAAATCTCTGGGAACCCCTATCTCGCTGACACATATTTGGTTCGACAGGGGTCAGTCACAACCTTTCATACCTCACGACCCACCCCCTATTTCCTACCCTCTACCCATGTATTTTTCTCATCCATCTCACTAACTCTCTCCCCTCCCACCTCGCATGTATTTATCCCTTGCGTCTCACTCGTACTCCCTCTTTTCCTCACTCACTCCTGTCCCCCTCTCTTCTCTCACTCGCCCCTACCTCCCGTCAATTACCACACTCTCACTCAATCCACCCTACAAAATACATACCAAAAAAAAAAAAAACACCCCCAGAGGAGGGGGGGGGGGGGGTCTGTGGTCCATAGGAGGAACCCCTGAGAATGCTTCAAGGAGCCCCAGGGTTCCACGGAACCCTTGTTGGGAATCACTGCACTAACCTATAATACAAGTAGTAGGCACTGTGTATTAAGTGATGTTATGTTACTTTTGATTTTTGCAGTTCACCTTTTTGGATTGAAATTTGCAACGCTTAATTAGTTAATTTTGCAGCAGCTGTTAATGGAACAATGTATGCACCAGTTTTATTAAGTTCTTTCTCAGCATACTTTTCTAAAGGGTTTGGAGGGTGCCAAAGGCTAGAAGTCTAGTAGTGTTTCTCAACCAGGGTGATTTGAACTCTGTGCCAGGGGAAGAACCTCTGTTGGTTGCTCAGCAGACACGTCCCGCACTACCTCGACATGTAGAGGTTGCGATCTGTCTCTCCTCTCTGAGCCGAGGAAAGAGGAACGTCTCTGTATCTAAGGGCTGGGACCCGCTGCGCCCGGCGGCGCGGGCGGCCGCGTGAGCGTTCCCCACCAGCAGGGGAATCCTTCTGAGCCGGTCCCAGTCCCCCCTCGCAGCACGGCTCACTACACGCTGTGACGCGTCAGCCGCCAGGGGATGCAAGAAAATTGTGATCCCGAGCGGTGACGCGTCACGTGGTGCGCTGATGAGCCTATCAGCAGCGGTAGCTATCAGACAGCTTCCTACACAAGGTAGGGGGTGGCGTGTGTGTGTCAGCATGTGTGAGGAGGGCATTTGTGGGGGAAGGGGGAGGGAGCGGGAGCTGCTTTCCTTCCAGCAGCCTGCAGCAGCTCCCTCCTGCAGCCCGGGAGACTGAGCCCGTGGAGGGAGGGGGGTGGGGGGGAGTAGCGGGTCCCTCCGCTCAAACCACGCCCCCCTCACTCCCGCCCCCCTCCCGGCTCCCTACGGACTGCATATCGCGGTCTGTGCCTGTCAGCGCGCCGCCTGTCTGCAGTGCGGGCACGCTGACTGAGGGAGCGGGGCCTTAGCCTAAACCGTGCAGGACGCGCCTGCTGAGCAGATTACGCTTTTGGGGTGTGGGGGAATAGTGAGGGCCCTGTGGGGGAGGCGAGGGTGACTCCTTTTTGTCGGGCGGGTATGATTTTGAGGATGAATGTGGAGTGCGGTGGGTGTGTTGCGAGGAGGTGGATAAGCAGTCTGGAGAGCAGGGGTGTCCTGAGGTTTTAATAATCCTTCAGGGGTGCATATGCTCAAAAAAGGTTGGGAAACTCTGTTTCCCACTAGCAGTGTTTAGAATTGAGGATTTTAAATAGTTTTGAAATCCTCCTCAATTAAAGGGACCCACAAAAATGTTTGTCCAACAGAAATCTGCCGCAGGATTTTATGAAGTAGAAGGATAAAAAAAAGCAAAGCAAGATTTTTTGGGTTTAGGTTGTTTGGCAATGGAAAGATCTATACAGTAGCTGTGTGGTTAAATCCCAGTGTGCTGGGAACTTGCCCTGTACCCATCATTTTTATTTTACTGATTGTGTGGGTGGCTCTTGACCTTTTTACATGTCCTTATTACAGCTGTGATGTCCTCTAAACTTCACACTTCAAGGTGGAAATGACATATTTGCAGAGACTTGTATTTATTTCATTCTTGCGGAAAGAAAAACAGATCAATAGGCAAAGCACCGTGGATACAAAACAAGGCCTTTAAAAAGATGTGTTGAGCAGTGCATTATTCCCGAGGTCGGGCTACCTTGCAATCTAGTCTGGAGCCAGAAGGGAAGAAGGATCATTTAATGTCTTCTTTGCTCCAACTATTCCCTTGCCCTCTAGACTCCCTGAGGCTCTTCTTTTCTTCCTGTAGCGTGTAAGTGTTGACATTGCTCAGGCTATGCTCAATTGGTTTATTTGCCTAGTGGTTTACAGATATTTGCTAGATACAGTTATAACTGTAGTGCTACAGGCACTGTAGATGCATTAATGCAAAAGTGCTAGTCCATGTGGCAACCTCTGAAAAGGTCCCATTTTCTATGTATATCTTTTATATAGCGCCATCCAGGTAGGCTACATAGCGCTTCACAGCAGCGCTACACATGACAATAATATAGCGCATAATGGGAGTAAGCGCTTCAGGCATGTCGGTAAGAATAGGAAAAGGAGTCGCTGCCTCAAAGCATACAATTTAAGTAGTAATTAGGGAAAACTTGCAGAGACAGTAGGAGGGGGTTATGGAAAGCACGTTGGCAAGGGACTAAGGTCTGTGCATCTGAGAGGGAGAGAGAAATATATATTCCAGAGGTGTGGGGCAGTGAGCGGTTTTAGGCGGGAGAGGGCTTTAGATACAAAAGGGTCATCATTGAGTAGAACGCAAGAGCCGGGCAGGAGTATAGCGAAACATTGAAGACTGAGCTGTTAAGAGGGGCAGAAGAGTGTACAGCTTTAAGTGAGGAGGAGAATTTTGTAAGTGATACAGAGTTTAATTGGAAGCCAGGAGAGGGATTTCAATGGGAGAGACGCTGAGACAGATTTAGGCGAGTAAAGTGATTCTAGCAGCAGCGTTTAGGATAGATTAAAGGGGAGACAGGTGAGCGGCAGGAAGGCTGAACATTAGGTTACAATAGTTGAGATGGGAGAGAATGACGGCCTGCAGTAGCGTTTTGGCAGTAGAGGGACAGAGGAAATGGCATATCTTTGCAACTCTACAGAGGGAAAAACGACAGGTTTTAGCTACATTGTGAATGTGATGGAGACCAATGTGATCCCTATGCGGCGTGCTTGTGATTCTAGGCATATGATGCTACTGCCAACAGTAATGTAGAAGGAGGCAGTAGGGCCAGGATGGGGAAGATGTATGAGGAGCTCCGTCTTGAACATGTTAAGTTTGACTCTGCCAAGGGCCATCCAGGTTGATATAGCAAAAAGATATTCTGAGATTTTGGTCTGTACAAGAAAGTGTAAGATCAGGGTTGAAAGATACATTTTTATAATTGGCATAGAAGACTATGAAGAATGGAGGAGGGTGGTCTGCAGTATCAAAGGCTGCAGAAAGGTCAGGTAATATGAGAAAAGTGTAATGACCTTTTGGTCTTTTGCAGCTCGGAAGTCATTCGTTATTTTGGTGAGGGCTGTTTCAGTGGAGTGAACAGTGTAGAAGCCAGATTGTAGAGAGACTAGGTGGCGAGAAAATGGAGAAAGTGAAAGAACAGAGTTTAAAGGCAAAAGGCAGAGGAAGACTGGACAATAATTAGATGGGTAGGGTCACACCGTTGCTTGCTTGGAGACAAACGGTACCAGAGTAGGAGGAGTTGAAAATGTGTAAATGTAGGGATTGGAGTAGGAGCAAGAGGTTTGAGGAGATGGGAGGGAATGGAGTCAAGACGGCAAGTGGTAGAGGGAGAAGAGACCAGAAGCGATATGTCCTCTGTGACAGAGGAAAAGAGTTGAAGACAGGCGGAGTTATGTGAGGATACATGTAGTGAATGAAGTCTGCGAAGGGATGACATTTTCTCCAGAGGTGTTCAGGGGAGCAAGTGCATGAATGGAGCATGCGCATGTGGCAGTATAGCCAGGGTCTAGGGTTAAAAGGGATTGAGAAAGCTGGGCATGTAGTTCGCGAGGATAGGGCAGAGTTGTAATTCCTGGCCAGGTTGTCTGGAGCTGATAGCTGAAAGGGAGGAGCACAATGTGGAGTCTACACCGTTTCTTTCTTTGTAACATCAAAAAGGTTTTGGGAATTTGGGGGTGGGGGTGGTACAGAAAGATTTTGATCTGTTTTTCTTCAATCTCACATCTTCTGTGGTGTTATCAGGCAGATCAGGGACAGTCTCTTATTCCCTATCTACTATATATTTCTGAAAGTGTCCTATGTGTCCGGGTCTGTATGTGTCTCCCTGTGCCCCTCCCCGTGTCCCTAGCGGCAATCTCATTGGACCTTGGGCCAGGCCAATGACATTGCTCCCTTGGGCCGCCCGCCCCCGCACACCTCTCATTGGCCTGAGGCGGAGTGAAGGGCGCGCGCACACACACACACACACACACACACACACACACACACACACACACACACACACCACTATACACACACACACACACCACTATACACACACACACACACACACACACACACACACACACACACACCACTATACACACACACACCACTATACACACACACACACACACACCACTATACACACACACACACACATCACTATACACACACACACACACACACACACACACACACATCACTATACACACACACACACATCACTATACACACACACACACATCACTAAACACACACACACACACACACACACATCACTAAACACACACAACCCCCCCACACACACGGTGTTACATACATTAGCGGGGCTCACAGTGTTAGCAGCACATCTCCCGCTCTCTTCCCCACCGGTCCCGGAGGCTCCGCCTCTCCCTCCGCCTCTCCCTGTTTCCCGCGCTTTAACCCCCCCCCCCCCCCCTCCACGTGGGAGCTGCCGGACGGGTGAGGGAGCTGCCGGACGGGTGAGGGAGCGGCCGGACGGCTGAGGGAGCTGCCGGACGGGTGACTTCTGCCTTTCACCCGCCCACCGCTCACACCCCTGCGCCACACAGCCGCCGCACGCACTCAACAGACACCCGCCACACTCGACACACACCCGCCGCCTCTCACCCACCCCACACACTCGACACACACCTGCCGCATCCTGCCCCTACACAACAATATCACTGACCAGCTGTCACCCGCACTCGCCACACACCCGCCGCCTCACACCCTAGCAGGACCCCGACCCACAGCCAGCACTCACTACCCATGCGCCACCCGTACTGAACACCCACCTGCCGCCTCACACACGCTCACACCCTAGCAGGACACACGCCTCACATTTTCACATCACTTATGTCACCAAAATATACATTGTACTGTGGTGTGTTTACAATAAACCATTTTTATACAACATCGTATTACATTTTCTTCCATCTTTCTTTTCAACATTATTATCCAACCTTTCCAACAAATACTCAACCTATTGTTCCACCATTTATAAATAATACTACCTATTACGCATTTACATCCCGGGCAACGCCGGGTCTCTCAGCTAGTTGCACCATATAATAGGTGGAGCAGATTAATTCTGTATTCTGTTTTATATATGTATATCTATCACACGTGCACTTGCTCTATAAATATATATATGCATGTGCTCTCTTAATATAGATTTTTATATGCAACATGCACACCGTGTGTGTGTGTACTATATATTCATGTATAAATATACACACACACACATTCATTTTTATATCTCTCTCTCACTCTTGAGGAGCACTCTGTACCCAGTTACCAGTTGGGTAAATGTATAACCGTTCCAGAGTTAATAATGAAGTTCAGAGGAATGTGTTAATACTCAATGCCGTGCTGTTACTTCTATATGAAACCACATGGAGAGCTGCTGTTATTATGCTCTCTGATCTCTGCGTTACGTTGGGTGTCTTCTATGGCTTTCTTATTTCCCTAATGTCCGTAAGTAAATGAATCCATAGCATTACACACATTTACCCATGTCCAATCTGCAATAGTTTCACATTTCGGAGCACAATAGGTTTTGAATCCGGTCTTCGGTGATGTAGACAGTACAGGTGGGTACTGTATGTGACACTAGATATGGCAAGAAAAGAGCAGATTTTTTTTGTGCAGGTCTTGACTCGCTGTAACCGTCCAATGTCAAGAGTTTTACATGTTGTAATACATTCCCCAACCCCCTCAATTACTTAGTTGTGAATGAGCTTTATAGACAAGAAGCCTCTCTTTGGCATCGCAACTTGCAACTTAGTATTATGTAATCGCATATTGAGGGCATTTTGTACCTCCAGTGTTGTATATGAGATTAGGGTCTTTGCATGTCCAGTATCGTTTTTACATCTTGTAAGGAATTGGTCTCCAGATATAAGGCACAAACCAATAAATCCTTTGGAGGGTGGGGTGGGGGGGGGGGGGGTGGGGAGAGAAACAAAAATCCACTATTTCCAAGACTGGACATGGTTATAGATTTTCTACAAGAAATATATGTATCGATACAACTCCATATATCCGTGAAATCGAGTTAGAGTTTTTATGCTCCCTGCAGATTCAATGTGTATAAATTATGTTTAGCAGTGTATTAAAGTACTTAACTGATTTTAAAATATTTAATATTTATGTATAGTTCCGGTTTGTTTTTTGTGTGTTTTTTTTTTTTGTGTGTTTTTTTTTTAAATGGTGTGTGTATATTTGGGGAGATGTGTAGTTTAATAATATATATATTTTTTATTTTTTTTAAGAATGAAACCAAATCCATTCCCCCTCAAGATCAGGATGGCTCTGGAGATGATGAGGACTTCTTCTCTGGCTCAGGTTTTGATCGTATGTATTTAATTTGTGGTCTACACAAGCTATTACAAATAGAATACGTGATGTGTAACAACTTGTGGTGATTTGAGTTATGGTTAAAATAAAAAGAACAAAAAGATTTAGCAATACTAGATAACTCCATGTTATCACACTCATGTCTGTTTACAAACCTATTTTATTTTACAACCATCTATAAATAGATTATCAATATTCTCAGTTCATCATAATCATGATGGTAGGAAAAAAAGCATCCACTTTGCTCTGTGTTGTAAAGCCTAAAAGCTATTGCAGCACCTGAAATTGATGAAGTGAGCCTTTGAGCCATTGTTGATCAGGTCAAAATCTGAGACCTAAGTTGTTTTTAAATGTATTTATGTACCATGTTGAGGGGGACTAGCATGACTAGCACAGGGAGAGATGTTGGACATGGTATTAACAGAGGTCTTCGGTAAGCTTGCATCTTAGAGGATTACAAATTGGGAAACTTTTTTTAATGGCCAGGTATTCACTACATTTGCAGTCTTCTCTCGTTTGAGGGCAATATTGTACTTACTTGCCCACACGCCAATTAATGGCATATAAAATATATTTCTCAAACCTTGATTTTTTTGATTTTTTTTTTTTAAAGCTTTGTTGCCAGTGGATCCTTTGCTTACTGTGGAGAATAAAGAAATAGATTTATATCTGACTACTTCACCGTTGGTGCCCATTGTTGTGCAAGAGCCTACAGCACAGCAGCCAGATGCAGATGACAGAAGGCATACCACGGTAGAGCATACCACCAGAGACATTGAAACAGCCAAGCCACTGGAAGGTCCAATTGAAGCGCCTATTGTTCCAATTTCTCAAGATGTAACTACACACAGGCCAACAACTCACCGCACGTCTACAGCAAGGTTCACCACATCCAAAATGGAAACTACTGTTCATGATGCTGCAAGAAAACACCACCATCATCATCATCATCATCACCATCACCATAATACAACCACAATTAATCCATCCCTTCCTATTGATTCCAGTGTACATGAACCTCACCATGAAGGTACAACACCAAGTCCATCCCATGCTGGTGAATCCCATGTGCATCATGGTCACCATGAACACCCAACTTCAAAGCCGTCTGAAACTGCAGATTCTCACGTGCATCATGGTCACCATGAACAGCCAGCCACAAGTCCATCCAGTGCAGATGGCTCCAATGTGCATTTTGGTCACCAGGATGAAATAATCACAAGTCCATCCCAACACATTGAACCTGATCATGATGGCCATGAAGATCCTAGCACGACACCTGCTGATTTGAATAAACATCACCACCCTCCTCACCATCATCACACAACCACAATTAATCCATCCCTTCCTATTGATTCAGGAGTACATGAACCTCACCATGAAGGTACAACACCAAGTCCATCCCATGCTGGTGAAGCCCACGTTCATCATGGTCAACATGAACACCCAACTACAAAGCCATCTGAAACTGCCGATTCTCACGTACATCATGATCACCATGAACACCCAACTACAAAGCCATCTGAAACTGCCGATTCTCACGTGCATCATGGTCACCATGAACAGTCAGCCACAAGTCCATCCCACCACATTCATATTGATCATGATCGCCATGAAGATCTTAGCACGACACCTGCTGATTTGAATAAACACCACCACCACCACCACCACCATTCGCATACAGATGCAACTACTACATCCAGCACAGGTCACACTACCGTGTCTGATATGCAGCACCAATTTCCCAATTTGGTACCTAAGGGCAGGATCGTCCCTGACATCACAACTACCAGTGCTATCCCAATGTTGAATGGAGATGAGCACATTCCTGGAGAAGATGCAGACTCAGTAGACATGTCTACTCGCTCTCCTATGGATGAACTCCCTTTTAACGTCTCAGCAGTTCCAGTATCGGATGAAAATGAAGTTGACTCTCCTGAGGACGAAGGATCTGGAGAAGGCAAAGATTCGGTAAGACCCAATAATATAACTTAAGCCCATTACTCTGAACTTGATACCAATGCATGTTTATTTAGAATTTTAGAATACAGACATTAACCTGTGATGTACTACGTCAGCGGTGCGCAAACTGGGGTGCGAGATTTTTTTTGGCGGGGGGGGGGGGGGGGGGCGCAGGCAGTTACAGAGGTCCCGCACTCTTCCCCCAAGGCATTTAAATTTAATGCCGGGGGACCGCACGAGACCTCTGCAATCTCTACTTGCCAAGATTCACCCAGCTTCAGGACATGTTACCATGTCAACCGTGATGTTGCACAACGCCGCGGGTCGCATGACGCCACACTGCGCAAGGTATGGGGGGCCCCCCATGCACGCAACAGAGGAGAGCAGGCAGGGGGTGCGCAGCAAAAAAGTTTGCGCACCCCTGTACTACATAATCTTCCTACTTAAATATCAGGGATATTACATGTGTTGATGACAATCATGAGTCGCTCCTGTACAGAAAATAATTTTTCTGTTGCACTTTCGTTGAAATCTGACAATTTATTTTTTTTGCAATTCTAAGAAAAATGAATGTTTATTGATTACAGTATAAAAGTGAATTAAGTTGGTACGTGTGGTGAAAGTTGTAGGTCTTTAGAATTCATGAAATGTAAGGAGAAGCGTAGCATTATATGAAACTCGCTCTGAGCATACAAGCAACCACAATTAAAAATATGTTGAATTTATTAATCAAACAGAGGGAGCCAAGCACACAAAACTGAGGATGAAATGAATGCAAAAAGATTATTTAATGACTAAAAAGTCAAAGTATGGCTTTAATTTCTTCCTCATTTTGTTTGGTGTGCTTGGCTCCCTCTTTTTGCTGTGCTGTTCCCTGACAACGATTTTTGCTTTTAGCACCCATTATTACAGTTTTTGTTACTTGATCCCCTTGTCCTAGGGGCATACCCAGTGGCTTTTTTTTTGGCCTGATCCTTTTTGTTTCTTCGTGTTAATTTATTAATCAACCACATTGTTCTCTTTAGAATAAATAATCTTTACATCTTTTACCCACCGTAACTTTGATATAATGTGTGGTTGAAACCTATCCCTGCTTCAAATTGGAAAGCCAGCATAATCCGCCTCGCACTGATGAGACCCAAAAAGACAAAAAGCTGTGTAATGCAGCAGGCATAAGCTTATAGGGATCCATGTCAAAATGAATTTGAAGCAAAAAGTGACACTGGCATTTGCATGTCATTTCCCAGAATCCCTTGCAGCAGTGGAAGCACTGTATGCTAGGAGATAACGGTGAAAAGCAGGGTTGCAGACCTGTCTGTGACATGGGAATGCGCTCACAAGTGATATTTTTTTAATTTACTGTACATCTATATAGCATTTCAAAGAAGGGAGCAGTAATTGTTCCAATGAGACCTCACCTCCATATTTTGTTGCCGATGTGTAGAAATGTAAATTTCTTCTTTCAGCGTTCTTTCTTTTTCGAAGCGACGCGGGAAGTTCCGATCGTGGAAGTTCCAATCATGAGAAACACAAACGTGGATAACTTGGAAGAGGTCCCGACTGCATCCCGCGGAATAATGGACAGGAAAGAGGTCTTGGGAGGTAGGTCAAAATTGTTAGATCCCAAAACATCCCCCCTCTAAGTTGCTTTATACTATAAATTCTGTGATATTTGCTACAGAACTATTCAAGGTTGGACTATCTTAACCCATTCACTGCCAGAGGGTCCAATGTATTGGCATTTCTGCCAGTGAAAGGGTTAAATTCAGGAAGCACCATTTGAATTGTGATTTGAATTTTTAATTTTTTTGGTGTTTTTTTTTTTTTTTTTTTTTTTTTAAACATGGCTGTGTTCCCTACACTTGTATCGTGCTTTTGGTATATGTTGAACCTTTAAAAAAAACAAAAAAACTTCTCAAAATTACCAGTTCCCTCGTTACAATAATCTGTGTAGGGCTCTCGCCAAAGTAATCGTGCTGACCTGGTTTTACTGCCAGCAGAAATGTTTGAATCGGCTCGCGTTCTACTGGATCCTGAATTTGTTGCTTAAATTTGCATCAGCCCCCTCCTGAGTTCCAATAACATTGAATAAATTGTAACCCTTGTAGCTGCAATGCACATCTAAAGCACCTCATGCTGGAGGATGTGAAATAAAGTCTAACATTAAGGATACTGGGCAGCAGCAGCTGTTCTTGGAACCACTCTCGGAAAGTTATGCTTCCTGGTGGCACTGCTGTATTAAATCTTGCACTGCCAGGGAACCATGTAGGGGCTAACCAGCATCAAGCAGTCCTGGTGATCAAGCTTCCACCCTGGCCATGTTTTGGGGCAACCAAGCAATGTATCTATTCCTCTACACCGCAGGTGGCCACCTCCAGTCCTCAATGGTCACCAACAGGCGAGGTATTGGAAATATCCCTGCTTCAGGCCAGGTAGCTGTCAGAATGACTGAGCCACCTGTACTGAAGCAGGGTTATCCTGAAAACCTGACCTGTTGGTGGCCCTTGAGGACTGGAGTGGCCACGCCTGCTCTACATCGTAGGCACATTCACCTGTTTAGAAATGTATTGATTATTTTTAAACCCTGCTTGAGAATCACCAAGGTTAAAGTAAGAGTCAATGTTTTGTGAGGCGGGAGAGTTGATTTTGTGAGATGTGATCCAGTGTTGAAATGTGACCTGCAGTAATTGGTAATGGTGTTGCCAGGAGCAAAATAATACAACGCAAAACAAATGTATATGGCGCTCGTGCATTACCTAGATATAAAGCAACCAATATCAATAAAACCAAAAAAAATTTTTTAAAGAAAAAATATGTACAGTATATACTGTCCCACAAATGACCCTATGCCACACACATCGTTATAGTCCTCCCCTGACCGCTCTCCAAAACGAATCCAAGGAGTGCAGACATCATGTGAAAAATGGGGGGTTAGGATGGGGGAGATTTTTAGTGTAGGAGTTCGTCATCGTTGACAAATGTTATTTGTAAATTTAATAGGGATACAGTATTAATGATATTCACTACATTGAATAAATGCGAGTATCAGTCCATGGAATACAAGCAGAATTTTTGGAAATAAGAGAAAAAGGTAATCTAGTGTCGTAGTCCCAGTGCATAGAGGTCGACAAATAGCGGTCAAAACATGATGCACGCACAAAAGTGTAACACCAGTTTATAACCATATCATCTCTGCACCTCAGGATGGTAATCTGCAGTGTTTCATTCTCAGAGGAAGAGAAATCCATGGTATAGTAGTTCAAGAAATTGATATTGTGATAAATACTTTTTCAATACACTTATATATCTGAAATAGGGCACAAAAGCCATCAAGCATATAGCCACGTGTCCCCTCCGGTCTGGTAGAGCGGTCCCTGTGCACGCTTGTTGCAGCTCTATCCTCACTAAGGTGGTACGACATCACTTCTGATTGGCTCACGTCCGGCGAGACAACGCATTTCGTCAGTCATGAAGTTCGATGCGTTGGGTGATCCAGTTTCAGAGAAACAGAGATGTGACATCACGCAACCCTAGTGAGAGGAGGGCTGCAGCGGGAATGCTCTACCGGACTCGTGGCTATATGCTTATCGGTTTTCTTGGACTAGTACACCATATATAGTATTCCTCTGAATGAAACACTTCCTGATTACCATCCTGAGGTGAAGAGATATGGTTATAGGCTTGTGTTCGACTTCTAAAAGTTTTTTCGCCACTGAGCACTGGGACTTCTACATTATTATATTTTATTCTTGTCTTCAAAAATTCCACTTGTCTTCATCGTTGTTCCAGGTCCAAAGAATTGGCTCCAATCCATGGAATACAAGTATGAAACCCTGATACAGTATTAATCTTCACTACATTGTAAATCTAATGGCGATATTCACATTTATTCAAAGAACACTGAGCACTGGAAATACATTATATTCACCCCCATTTTCTCGCACGCAGTCTGCACTTCTCGGATTGGAAAGGTTTTGAGGAGCTGAATGTTTTTCGAAAGCTTTATCAAAGTCAAATGAGCTTTTTAGAGGGTTACTTTATATACTGCATTTTTACATTGGAGCATGTTCATTTTGGAGTGACAGTAATAATAATTTGTGGAGTTGCCTTTAGCCTTTCCCTACAAGTAAAGCTCACGGTACCTAGCTGAGTACAGCCTTGCATCTTGTCTTCCGATTACGCTGCATGCCCATGTCAGGGAAGCTCTGCGCTCCGCTTCCATTCCCTCAGCTGTAGTATATTAATGAGTGGGGTCAGTCGAGATTGTCCAAGATTGATTACATTATTATTATTATTATTCTCTTTGCAGGGGTCATTGCAGGCGGTGTGGCTGGCTTGATATTTGCGGTATCCCTGGTTGCATACATGTTGTACAGAATGAAGATGAAAGACGAGGGAAGCTACTCCTTGGAGGAACCAAAACAATCAAACGGCGGATATCAAAAGCCTCGCGAACAGCGGGAGTTCTATGCATAAGCATTGCCAGTCACATCTTAGCTTAGATAGCGTTGCGATTTTGGTCTTTACTTTCTTGTTCTCTCCACAATATCCATGCTGTGGTTTTTTTTGTTGTAAGGACTTCAAGCTGGCATGGCTAACAAAGATCACCCACCGCCTCCCTCGAGCCAGTGGCGATGAGCCATGTGAAGGCGACCTTGTTTTTCCTAATGTTTTTCCATACATGGTTTAAAGACTGATTGGACTATGGTCTGAGGATGTGGCTTTGGCTTATTTGTCAAGAAGAAAGTTAATGTACATGTTTATATCCTTAAAAATGGCAAAAAAAATCTGTTCGCATTCTTGTTCTACTGAAGACAGTGTAATTCCTCCTATGCCCTTGCCATAAATGTATATAATAGGTAGATAAGAGTTTTTTTGTTAAGACAAGATGATGGTACATATAGCCTTTTGGCTTCTACTTCATAGTTATAGCACTTATGCTGCAAAAATGTTACTTGCACACACATCTACTGGATCATTGAACAAAGCAGTACGTATTAAACCCAACACTAAAAAGATGTGCTACAGTGTTGCTAAATGTAAAAATCTTTGAGCTGTGCCTCAGTAGTTTGGTTCCATGTAAATTCCCTTTGATCCTAGGATTTATTGATGCACAAGAAGACAATCCTTTTTTTATTTTTTCTCTCCAGTAACCTTGAGCTGTAGACTGCCACCCCTATTTATTCAATGTCTTAAAACCAAGAGGGCTAAGTGGTTACGGAGTGTATTCAAAGTGAACTGGTTTACACCTTTCTCCCTCCGCCCTCCCCACTCTGCTTTTAATCACATAGTCCATAAATGTAACGTTTAAAGATTTTGAAGAGGGCTTTAATTCTTTAGATCTGTTCATGTTTATAGAGTTTTCTTTCGGTTTCTTTTTTTTTCATTTTTTATTATTATTATTTTTGCGAAGCTAATTGCCAGCAAAGATGCTGAACGCGGTATTTTATTAAAGCAGTCCATTTTAGATCCGTCCAAAAGATCTAAGAGAATAAACTGGGTATGTACACTCTATTGTAAGATATTGAGGATGGAAGGACCGCTAGTGATTTGTGCACGTGTAACTATGGCTTGTTGCGTGTCTTCTCGTTGCACTATTGTTTCATAGAGCCATCGCCTTCGGATACTATGTCAGGATACTATATATAAAAAAAAAAAATCATTTTTAGTCGTCCTTCCAAACAGGGATTTGCTTTCAGAAACAAGGTCCAGTATGTCTAACAGGAACAATTAAATGTATAAATATATGGGTGAAACTGAAGTTCAACACTACTTCTTCGTGTTTTTTTTGTTTTCCATCGGATTACATTTTAGGAATATTTGGGAACAGAAATATTAACAAATGCAAACGTCCTCACTTTCTGTTTTACACCCTTTTGTTTTAGTTGTAAAAATGTGCAATGCCAGCCTAAGAGGATCCTTTTTTTGTTATTATTATTATTATAAATACAAACAGCCCCTTCAGCATAACTGGTACCTGGTGAGTGTAACACACATGTAAATATGTTTTGTAAAATAGTAAGAATACATTTGAAAAAAAAAAAAAGTGTTTCACAGTAAAATGTTCAGTTTAACACTTTCCTGCCAGGGTCCAGCAACTTGCAGTATAGCCAGGGACACACTCTGCCAGCCCTATGGCACGGTACATTGTATAACAAAGCACATTGAAGATGTTGAGTTCACCACAAGCATTGAAGTTGGTTTGTGTGCATGATGCCATCTTAAAATGTAATCTGTAAGTTGCATGGCTATGCTAGTCTGAATGTGGATATGCCATGCAGTCCCTAACCCTGTTCTTTTGTTGTGCCATAGCCCATAACACTCTTACCCCTTCACTCCCGAGGTTTACACTAGTCTGTTGGGCAGTTTGCGTATAATAGTCTGCACGTGTATCAGGCCCCAGACTTTGCTTTTGGAAACCCTACATTAATTGCCTGTTTCATGGGTTACTAGGGTTCTAATTTAATAGGATTTAGTGTTCTGTTCTGCAACATTCAGTCATGCACCGAGACCATTTATCATATCACATCGGGGAAGATGGCTTTATAGATTACTATAAATCAAGATATGTTACAATAA
This sequence comes from Ascaphus truei, assembly GCF_040206685.1. Classification (NCBI taxonomy): domain Eukaryota; kingdom Metazoa; phylum Chordata; class Amphibia; order Anura; family Ascaphidae; genus Ascaphus; species Ascaphus truei. The sequence continues at coordinate 377,609,850 of NC_134486.1, read as the reverse complement.
GTACTGATCAATAAAATATGTTTAAATTGATTTTGTAAATTAGCACTAAAATGTATCCAGAATTCATGGAGGGATAGTGTTAAGTGAAGTGCATCAATAAAAATAAAAAATAAAAGCCTTACGACAATTGTAGTGTGAGGTGCATGTTTATGGTTGAATGTAGTGTCAGAGTTTGCAACATGTAACATTCTGATTTAGGCTTCCTATCACTCACCTGATCCACAGTGTAGGATAGAAACCAGATTTGTCCACTACAAAAGGGCTTAAAAAACCTCAGGGATCAAGGGTTGAAAAATAATGGGCAACAAGCAGAATTACTTTCTAGGTCTCGCAAAATGAAAATGGCTAAATGCTGTTTAATGAAGCAGATGTTCGCCTTTTTACATTTGTACAAAATGTATGTTGATCTCTTAGAAACTGTAAACTAAAAGATTGTTTCTGCTACCGAGGAGGCTCGGAGCAGACAGCCGAGACTTCTTTTTTGATACTGGTTAGTTGTTGTAAACAATTCTGTAATAAGTTTGTGTGATTTCTCACCTTTCCACAAAATGCTGACGAGTTGTTACATTTCTCTGACTGTCGCTAAAGTTTGGTTGTGAATGCATTGCCTCTGCTTTGACTGCTATATTGATTTGTAATGCAAATCCAACAGCCAAAACCTATAAAGCGGCAGAAATTTCTGACATCTATCTGATAGAAATGTAGCATTCTTGTTCGACCTTACTCCTGCCATGGGGGAACTTCAAAGAGTTAATTTGTACCAGCTGTTCAATTATACACTTAAAATGGATTAAATTGATTTTTACTTTTTGTAATGGATTGTAAGGGTAAACATTACAATAAAATTAACTTTTTGAGAGCCAAAATAATGCTTGTGATTTCAATGTTCTGAATAAATCCATAAGAAATATAATGATCATGATTTATTGCTTTATAAGATTTTGTGCTGAAAGGTTCAGGTTTCTATACAGTGGGAATTAAAGTCAGGGATTTGCTATATCAATAGTTTGTTCCAGCAATTGGAAAAAAAAATCCCTGGCGCGCCTAAAATTTCCCACTGGCACCTGTGCTGGTCAATCAATGCTGCGTCCGGTAAACACACCCCAGCAACAAAGCCGGATCTGGCGCGCTCTGATTGTCTGGTCAAGTCACCACCCCTCAGCAAGGAGAGCGGGGGGAGGAGGAGGGAGGCTGCATGAGGGAGGAGTTAGTCAGTGCCCTCCTGTACTCTGCGCGTCCCTGCTCTCGATGCACTCTGTCTGGGGGTGAAGAGTAAAGTGTGTGTATAGCTGTGAGTGGCCCAAATGCACACAGTGACATAGGGCTGCCGAGGGTAAGGGGATAGCCCACCCCCCCCCCACCATCTGCCTAACTAAACACGGGCTGGCACCTAATACTTTTTATATTTTTGTCCACCCCTGGTTTAACCATTAAAATTATCCCAAAGTTCGATCTCGATAACATTTCTTGACGGGAGAATTACATGGCAAGTCATGTTAACTGTATTCTAGTGAATGCGTTTACTGGAGTTACTTCTGTGTACAGTCATACCCCGGTTTAAGGACACTCACTTTAAGTACATTCGTGAGTAAGGACATTATCGCCCAATAGGCAAACGGCAGCTCACGCATGCGCCTGTCAGCACGTCCTGAACAGCAATACCGGCTCCCTACCTGTACCAAACCTGTGGGCAAGCGGGGAGACTATAGGGCCTGTTACAAATGTGTTATTTACACCAGTTATGCACGTACAGGTATATGACGATTGCAGTACAGTACATGCATCGATAATTGGGGGAAAAGGGAGTGCTTCAATTTAAGCACATTTTTGCTTTACATTCCGGTCCCATTGCGTACGTAATGCGGGGTATGCCTGTAGTCAGCCAAGCGAATATGGATTTAAATCCTGGGAAATTAATTCTCCTTCCTATGCTGGTTAAAGTAGTAGTAATTTTTGTCGACATCCCGCCACTAAGAAAATCTGGACAAGTGTTTTTAAATAATAATTAAAAAAACAAAAAAAAAGTAGTGGTACTTTGAGCCCCCGACTGCCATTTCTTTAACTGCCCCTTGGTATGTACTGGCAGGAATGGACTAGGAAAAAACGGCCTAAGAAAAGATTGACCATATTCATAGCATTGACTTGTTTATGATGCAACATACGCAAACAGAACAGATTCTGCCGTATATGAGTTGAGGAATAACATAAAAGCTGTACTTATTTTAAGAATGTTATGTTGCTATTTATTTATAACAACATTTACATGGCGCCCTTATCCAGGGTGCTGTACGTTTGGGGTTTGACAGAGGGGCCAATGTGGCTCATATTAATAAATAATCCCCTCAGAACAGGGCATTACTGGCCAATAATGCCCTGGCTGGAAGAGTTGAAGGCCCGAGGCGAAGCCGAGGGACTTTAACCCAGCCAGGGCATTATTGGCCAGTAACGCCCTGTTCTGAGGGGATTATTACTATTACAGGCTAAATGTAGACTTATTTCATAAATAATAGACACTTTTGTATAGTTAAATAGATGTTTTTATTAAAATAAAATGGTAAATACATGAAACCACCTCTATATACGCTTACACTGCAGATATCTATATCCACACACTGCCGCCCCCTCTGTGTATATATACACACACACACACACACACACAAACTGCTGCTACACACACCAGCACACCACATTACACACAACACAGCACCTCTACACACACATGCTACACCCATAAACACTGCTACTGACACACACACACACATTAGTTCTATAAACACACACACACATCAGCTCTACACAGACAAACTGCTGCTACACATACAACAGCACAACACACACACTGCAAACACAATAAAAAAATGCAGCCACTTACTAAACTTTGCACTCTCCCCCCCACCTCTACACACAACAAAGCACCTCTACCCACACACACAACACTGCACCTCTATACACAACATACACAACACTGCACCTCTATACACAACACTGCTGTTACACACACATGCTACACCCATAAGCACTGCTGCTGACTCTGACACACACACTGGAGCTCTATACACACACAGCACCTCTACACAGATATACAACAGCACACACACTGCTAGTGACACACACAAACTGCAGCCACAAAGAAACTGCAGACAGCCACTTACTACTTTGCAGACTCAATCTCTCACCCCCCTCCCCCCACGGAGTCAAACCGTGGCTGACCAATCCCCTGCCCTGTCTCAGCTGTTACTTCAATCTAACCAATCCCCTGCCCTGTCTCAGCTGTTCTGAAAGCTGATTGGCTGGAAATAAACAGATTGGAAACTGCCTTTGCAAGCTGCTAAAATTCCAGGCATTGCTGATTGGTTAAAATTCCGGGCATTATCCAATCAGAGAGTAGGGTTTTCAATAATGCCCCGAATTTTACTGCTTTAGCCTATAATATAGGTTAAGCCCAACCATTGCCCCTACCTGTCGTAAGGGATACTCTGGGGTTAACCCAGTAACGTAATTTGGTTTGTGTATGTTATTGTGTAGGTTAAGATGAACATGTTTTGGTAATACACTCAGCCAGCCTGCACACACAGAGATACGGTCTTGCTATCCAGAGTGTGGGTGGTGAAGTGCTCCATGGATGGTGATGCTACTGTAAGGTTGTTCCCCTGTATAGCGCCATAGCTAAATCCCTGATGGATCTGCAAAACAGAGACCCCTGCACTGTGAACTGGTCTCCGGCATGTGAGACCGCCTTTCGGGCTCTCAAAACCCGCATTGCTAGTGCTTCGATCCTGGAGGCCCCCGACTACAGGAAGCTGTTTCTGGTACGGACTGATGCCTCCATCGGCATCGGTGCTGTGCTCAGCCAGGTCGGCGAGCACTGGGTCGAGCACCCCATCGCCTACCTCTGCTGCAAACTGTTAGATCGGGGGGCCACCTATGCTACAATCGAAAAAGTGTCTGGCTTTTATCTGTGTATGTAAATGTGTAGGTTAAGCTGAACATGTTTTGCTGTTGTCTTTGTGTGCGGGGCTGGTAATTCACTCATTCAGCCTGCACACAGAGATACTGTCCTGCTAGCCAGGGTGTGTGGTGAAGTGCTCCAGCCATTGTTGGGAGTGGGGAGGGATGCTGACTCAGGTCTGGGGAACCGTGCCTCTGAGCTGATCCTTTGTTCAGCCCAGACTCTGAAGCACCTATCTTTGCGGGAGATATCCAGCTGGCTGAGGGAACCATTGCTGGGAATAAGTCCCGTAGGCAGGATTTCTATTGGCCGGTTTCAGTTTCCCACTCCTCTGCATGCCCATCTCTGTGGGCTGGGTTAAAGGCAAAGTCACCTCCCACATCCTGGATTGGCCCATCACCGACGAACCTCCGCTCAGTGATTGGTCCTTTGCAGCATCTGCATGCTGATTGGCCGGCACCCTGCTTTCTATGCCTTTCTATGGAGATGGGGAGTCTGTGAAACGCAACTTGGCAGCTTTTTACATTGACTATTCTGGTCATAGGTGTCATTCAAGGTTTTTGCCAGAGACACCAAATAGCATCCCTGGATTGCAGCGGTACCCAAAACAGATGGAGTGGAGGCTGCACGGGTAAGCCTTGGAAGTGGCGCCTGGCACCTAGTTGAGTTGGGATTCTTCTCTCTCCCCCCCCCCCCCTTGTTTTCTCTGTTTTGGGTGAGTTTGTGCCCCACTGTGTAGTGCTGATTGTTGACTTCGGTCAAAATAAATTAGTTTTATTTAGCCTTGTCTGGTGTCTGCGATCCTGTGACGGGTACATATGGAACATTTCATGTGATGAGTATAGAGTAATTTGTTGAGATGTGTTTGTAGTGGGCAAGGGTCTGAACATTATGGTTGGGTTGACATTTTGGGCAGTGTAGAGGGAAAAGAGGAGAGGGCCAAAGATGCAGTCTTGGGGTTTTATATTTTCTTGCTATTAATTGCTTTATCCGCTAAAATGGTATTTGCACTACAATATATGTCAAAACAGTAAATCTCTCAAAGTTGTCATTGTTGCAAACACGGTGTATGGTTACAATCCCATTTTATTGTAAGCGTTGTTTATTTCAACAAGAGGCTGTAAAAACACGATGATATGCAGATAGGAAAAAGCAGGCACCGGCAGCCACACAGGATCAGCAAATAAGAATTGATAAAGAGAGCTAGTTCCCATGCCAAAATTTAATGGATACTACAAAAAAAAATACAAAATACAACAACATTGTGGGGTACTAAGCCCCCCCACCAACGCGTTTCGAGCGCTAGCTCTTTATCAAGGTCTTTTTTGCAGCACCACACATTTGCTTTTTTACTGTAAAAACACGATGGAAATCCGCTTCAACTTAAATGGGAAGGTCTCAACATATAATATGTTGTTTGAAGGAACAATCCAAGCAACTTCCTACATGTTTTCTGTTGTTTTTAATCAATCCTGAGTTACTGACTGAAGGATTGATTGAAACTGAAAGGCTTCCATTTGGTTAGGCAAAAACAGGAGCACTAGGCTATTGCCAGCTTGGGTAAGAAGGTAGAATTCTACCTTGTCATGTGCTCTACATATTACAAAAGGGGAGAATGTAGTATTGCTGCTTTAAAACTCCAGAATAGAAAGTAAATCAGTCATCACGTTTATTACGGAGTGATTTTTTTTTTTTTAGATACCAACTGCCACAAAATATGCAAAATACTGTACACATTGCACCTTGAACACTAACCACACTGGTGAGATAATGTTACCTTGGTAATAAAAGAATACATTGTTGCTGATGAGTTACACTGACTGAAGGATTGATTGAAACTGAAAGGCAGCCATTTAGTAAACCCTGGGAAACAACATTTTTGCTGATCGATTTTATAGAATAAGGAATCGATCAGCAGTTTAGGTAATTAAAAATAGATACATCTTTGTTTTTATATATGCAGCCTTTAATTACCTTTATTACAAATTAAAGTGCCACTTGGATTGCCGCTTTAAAAAATAATAGATATAGGTCACATGGAGACGTTAATTGACAGCACATTTTCCTATAAAAAAAACCACTTCCTTAAACCTTGGTAGAGCGCACAGTTTTGTGTATAGCGGTCAGATTATGGTAGAACTGTTTCCAAGGGAGCTTTTTGAAGGGACCAGCTATTGATGATGTGTTGGGATAACATGGTGTTGACAGATGGACAGTACGGGACTTAAAGTTAAACTGGTTTGCAGTGTTGAACTGGATAATCCTGGGTGTGAAACAAACAAAAGACAGTGGTACCCAATGCTACATCCAATTGACAAACTTTATACGTATTACTTTATAGGTTTTAAGTACTTCAATAATAATAATTTACTTGCTTATTAAGTTAAACCCTTTGGCCAAAGCCTGGATACCAACGTCAAGGTATAACCAAATTAATGTAGGTCCTAACACTACACTGTGAACCCTTCCTTTTACCTCTGTTTGAGGGGAAACAACCACAGAGAGCCCTGTCCATTCAGCAAAATTATAGAACCTCCCAAGTTAAAAAGGTGGGGAGGGGTGAGCTCTGGGAGGAGGGGCCACTTACCTCCAAACAACTGTTGCCAGTCAGGAACTAAATTAACACACACATTCCCAGCACGTGCTAACTCCAACACCCACCACATCTTGTTTTGGTGTTAGAGCTAGCTGGGATTGTGTGTGTTAATTTAGTTCCTGACTGGCAACAGTTGTTTGTAGGTAGGTGGCCCCTCCTCCCAGAGCTCACCCCTCTCCACCTTTTTAACTTGGGAGGTTCTAGCATTTTGCTGAATGGACAGGGCTCTCTGTGGTTGTTTCCACTCATACAGAGGTTCAAGGAAGGGTTCACAGTTTAGTTTTAGGACCTGCATTCATTTGGTTAATTTGGTTACATTTGAATGGCAGGGTTATTGACGCCCCTTGGCACTCTATAGAACCCTTCCAGGAATGCTTTGAAAGTGCCTTTTAAAGTGTCCTGTTTACTTGTGTCAGAAAAGCCATAATATAATCCCATCTCTGGCAAAACAGATGTTCCTCTCTTTAGATTCTACCAATCCTATAAACCCCACGGTCAAGGGTTTAACAGGTCATAAAATAAACATTTATTCGTATTTTAAGTAAAACTGTAGCCACATTAACCTCTGAAGCACCAGACTGATTAAGATATTTAATATCCCATGATATTATCGTGACACTATGTATCGACTAAAGCTGCAGGTCAAGGTTCCACTTCCCCCATGGGATCTGCCCCTGGTTTTACAAGCGCTCGCTAAGCCTCCGTTCGAGCCACTCCAACAGGCTTCGCTGATGAAACTAACTTGGAAGACGGTACTATTGGTGGCGGTCACGCCAGCAAGAAGAATTGGTAAGCTACAAGCTCTGTCAATAAAAGAACCTTTCCTGGTAGTCCATCAGCACGAAATAGTACTACGACCAGTACTCCAATTCTTTCCTAAGGCTGTGTCCATTTTTTCATTTAAAGCAGGAAATAATATTACCTTCATTCTGCCCAAAGCCAGAACAACTTCTGCAACATAAAGAGCAACTTCTGCATTCCTTGGATGTTGTAAGGTGTCTCAAGACATACCTTGCCAAAACAAAACAATTCAGAAGTGCAGAAAGTCTCTTCGTTCTCCCCTCAGGGAAAAGAAAGGGTCACGCCGCCTCAAAAGCTCAGTCATTGGCGTGTTTCATGTGAGTGATAATTAGTGCAAGTAGCGCTAGTGACATACAACTTCAATAATAAATAAACATTACTGTGCAATTATAAATAATTGGTAAGTCCAAGTGCAGATGATGTCCAGCTGCTGCCTAAAAAGTCTCGATGGTTCTCTTGCAATCAGATAATGGATCTAGTGGAAAAAATTACTTTTATGGTGCCTGGGCGGAAAAACGGAATGGAAATGAACTTAATCAGCCAAACCCATTTAGATGGTAGTTCCTCCTGTTCAATTCTATTCCTGTAGATTTCTTCAGGTAACTGCAGCAGTGCAAATCAATACTATCCTCATGCATATGGGAGACAAGAAAGACAGGACATCATACGATGATGCGTTAGCTTTGATTACACTTATGTGATGACGATTACTGATCAGTGGTAGACTTGGGCAGAGACGTTCAAAAATATATTTAATACTCCACATGAAACAATAAAAATATTGCATGAGCAATCTACATATAAAATGGTGAACACTTCTTGCACGATGGATATTGACTCGTTGTTCTCTCTGCCATTGTGAAAATTGAAATCTTGCGACAGGTCCGTAGGACAGTTGCACTCTTAGGATGTTTTCTCCTCGACTGGTAGCTCGATGCGGCTGTTTGCATCTCAGGTCAGATGTGCAGTTCCAACTCCTCCGTCTCGTCACTGCCCGGCTTTCTCCAATGACGTCACTCTCAGCTGTTCCACTGCTGCGGGATCCTTTCTAGGGCTCAACGATAACCCTACGCGTTTCAAGACGTGCAGTTGCATCTCTTCAGGGGTGGTCTGGCGTGTTTCATGCTTTAAGAAAACGTATGCTGTGCAAGACAGTCAGCCTCCAGAAGGTTAATGGCTCATTCCACCAGATCCATGGCTACGTCCTGGACAGCAAAAGATCAAGAGTCTCCTTCGGAGCTATGCAGGTCGGCAGCATGGACATCTATATATATTTTGATTAAGTTATATTGTTTGGATGTACAGGCCTAAGCAGACGCATGCTTTGGCAGTAACGTACTTCAGACGGTTGTCCATACAAAAACCAATTAATTTATGCAGTATCAGTATGTTGTATGACTTAAATGTTCATTCCCCTATTTGGTACTGCTTGGTCATGTTCCTTTTGAGCCCACTGCCATGGAGATGCTCAGGAAAATAAAAAATAGTTTCACAATCCTACCGTAATTTTCATTTCCTGAGTAATGTTCCATGGCAGTGGGCACCAATCGCCCGACCCTAAAGTTAGGGAGGTATTAACGTGTTTATATATATATATATATATATATATATATATACACTGGCGACACACTTTATTCGAGCTCGGCTAGTCCCACGAATTCGGGTATACCCGGGTGTATTGAGGTTTGTGACTGTTTTCTGCCCGAGTGCATTGAGGTATTTTCCGGCAGGGATTGAAGCATTTTATTCCCGTTGGCTGCAATACTGCACAGTACATATATGTATACTGCATTACAATTCATGAATTTATGCCATCTGGTAGACACGCGAAGCATTGCAGCCTATTAAATCCTAATCATTATCATTTAACAGATCAGCCGCCCATCAGCCAGGCATGAACCCAGGCTGGGAAGGCAAATGCAACGGGGCTTGTCAGAGGTGAGGAGCGGCGCATTCCAGGTATCTGCCAGGTACATACCGGGTATTTGCTCGAATAAAGTGTGTCGGTGCAGTATATATATAAAAAAAAACAACATTACCATTCTCTCGTCCGGTAAAGAAAGACTGCACTCGGTTCAGTAATCATGAAAAACTGTATTGGGCATCTGAATAGAAAAGATAAGTTGGGTGGGTGACTTATCTTTTCTATTCAGATGCCCAATACAGTTTTTCATGATTACTGAACCGAGTGCAGTCTTTCTTTACCGGACGAGAGAATGGTAATGTTGTTTTTCTATTATTTGAGACTAGCACCTGTCTAAATGAACCAGTACATTGAGTGCAAGCTGTGATGTTTTTTTTAAATATATATATATATATATATATATATATATTCAAAAATGAATAGACGATAACTGGCTAACAAAATCCTTTTATTTGTGCGAGCTTTCGAGATACACTGATCTTTTCTTCTGGCGATGTTGTTTACTCAAAAACAGTGCATCTTGGAATGTGACTAGAGCCCATCCCTCCCTCCGGCGTAGTGTGCGACTTATGACTTGAGGTGTTAAATAGCACTGTTTTTGAGTAAACCCCTTGCCTGCTTTATTCATTAAACGTAACACCGCCGGAAGAAGAGATCAGTGTATCTCGAAAGCTCGCACAAATAAAAGCATTTAGTTAGCCACAGAACGGTATCGTCTATTCATTTTTGATTATTAAAGCTCGGCTAACACGGTACCGATACCTCTGCATACATATATAATATATATATATGGTTTTTTTCAGCTAAGAACTACAAGACTACCTGTGAGGAGGCGCGGTATCCATATATAAGACCTCCTACAGGTACAAGTCTTGAATCTGTCCTACCCCACCGAGCAAGGTGAAACTTAACCCTTTTTTGCCCAGTGCCATGGAACATTACGGAGGAAATTAAAATTATAAGATTGTGAAACAATTGTCTTTTTTTTTTTTTTTAATTTTCTTTATGCTGTGTGCTAGTGGATCACTTCTAATATCCTGTGTATTTGTTCTTCCCACCTTTTTATGCACACTCATTAGCTTTTATTCTGTATGCTGTGAAGGGGTCTTCCCCTTGCTTAGTCAGGATAATGTTAATGGAGCGTAAATCTTTCAGTGGAAGGGAAGATGGCTTCACAGCAAATTGAATAGAGGCCATTGAGAGTGCTCCCAACAGTGATAAGTAAGGAGATGTGGGGTAGATCAGTCACCTGTGTTGGCCACTCTGTTTGACCTTGAGCACATTTCCCTTTGCATACCTAGGGCATAAATAATTAGATTTGTAAGTTGACATCATTTGTTCTGGTACTTTCTTATTAACAAATCTATAGCTATCATTGAAATTGTCATCGAACCTTCACCTGTAATAAGAACCAGCTTAAATAGAATTTCCACCCATAGCAACGAACTGCAGAATAATCAATACATTATGTTTTGCTCACACCGTACCTCCTGCTACATTGTTTGTTTATGTTGCTATCGATGTAACCGCCCTTTCTTACAGTTCATTTGATGTGTGTGCCAATGACTTTCCCCCACCTTTTTCTAGTTATAATAGGGTCTAGATATGGGTAACGAAACACTAAAATGGCATCTTTGTGTCAGCGGTTGTTGCAGGTTCAGCTCTACATATGGACGGACTAACTTCTAAGAGTGAGATTATATGTATTACTATTTTATTTAATGAAACAGTTACATTGTAGCCGGCTACAGTAAGGAGTGGTTATACTGTAAGGTGTACTTTCCAATAAAAATTAGTCACATATTAACCACAGCTGTGTAAATAAACCTCTGACACAATATCATTTTTTGTTTTCATGTAAGGAAGTTGATTTTGATATAGAATTTCTTGCGTGTATGTCCACTATTTACTGATGCATTGTACCACAAACAAGGCTGGGTTCAGTAACATGCAAGAGTTAAAGAAGATAAAGCCTTTGCTGTATTGATCATGGTTTCACTGAGTTAAAGGTAATATTTTTTCAGCTTAAAGCTGCAGTTCAGTCAATATCCTGCATGTGTGTTTTTTTAATAAATCAGTTCTGTAGTAAGAAAAAATACTTTTAGCATTTTCTGTTTTAAAAAAAACAACTTTTAAAGACCAATTTTCTTGTATTCTATTTTAACAGCCATTTGTTAAGGCACTGCCCCTTCATGTCCTGTCACAAGCTCTGGCACACCCCTTTGTCAGCACTGCCCTCCCTCTAGCACTTGTCAGTGCAGGAGTGCTCATGAATATTCATGAGCTTCCACTGACAGACAAGCAGAATATAAACAGATCCCTTCACTAATTATGTCACCAAATTTCGACCTATCAATACATGGAGAACGAATTGACCTGCAGCTATATAGTTCTTTAGGTAATTAGAGATTGCCCACATAAAACTATTGAAGTAAAAAAAAAAAAAAAAAGACTGAACTGCAGCTTTAAAGAGGTAAGTAAACAGCCTTGTTTGAGGTTTCACAGAGTTTTCTAGGACTCACTTTTCACACCTAGGGATATACTGTACTCGGTTACCATCGGACAGTCTCACACATTTGGAATAAGTCTCAACATTATAACTCAAAGAGAGTCTCACACATTTTTACCACCTTGATTCTTACAGATTTTTTTTTAAATCTAACTTTATGATCAGGTGATTTCCATTTTTCTGCAAATGCTTCACATCTCATTCATTTAAGCCATTAAAACTCTTGATAGGAATGTGAACTATTATTTACATATATTTATTTACAGTTCTTATTTTTCATGAAAAAGAGTTTGCTTTTAAGAGAACCCTGGCTGGTTCATCTCCAGTGTGCTCTGTTTTACGGGTGTGTGCGTGTGCTTGCGTGTGTGTCTCCACACACATTCACAATGCCCCCTGGCTGGTTCAGCTCCAGTATGCTCCGGATATGGGACTGTGATGGTCATGAGAGTAGAACCACGAGATCTCAAAAGATATTGAGCAAAGAACCCCACTTGACTGCACTCTTGACCTAAGTGTGGATGTGTGATTCCTAATTGCCAGAAGCTGCACAGAAAAACCCTCTCAGAGTAGGGAACCGACGAAAAACAAAAAATTATTTAATACATCACAATATCACACTTAATAGTTAAAATCTAAAATGTTAAAAATCCCCGTGAGGGAGTGGGAACAAAAATCAATCTCTGATTAATTCACTACTGGAGTATTGTATTCAGAGACTGTAGTTCCCCTCCTGCGTACACATAGGCTAGCGGTAAAGTATTAGGAAGGCAAAATGTTGCTAGTCTTATAAGCATATACAATGATGTTAGTTTCACATCAACTGACACAGATAAATTGACTGCATGAATAGTATCTGCTTCAAGCAACACTTAAACTCGCAACATATATACAGAGGCAACACATATGTCTATCAGTAGCTGGTAAATGCCAAAGAGTCACCCCCCAAACAATAGTAGTAAATTCTGTATTGGTTAATACAGTAGCCCAGGTGATGTATATGACCTATAAGTGTGTATCAGGTCTCTTCTCTGACTACTGTTAGTGCATAAAGTAGAAAGCTATTCAAGCACTACAGGACGTCCTGCAATTAAATATTGAACATACACAGTCTATTGGGTCACCCGCATGTGTATCGGTCTCTGCCTATATAAATTAGGGTTACAGCAAACCCAAACAGAAACCGGGATAGTGTAAACGTCCTGCTACTGCCGGTGTGGCTGTTGTGGCTATTGTGAGTCCACCTCAAACATATGTTTATTGGTGACCCAATAGACTGTGTATGTTCAATATTTAATTTTGAGATCTCGTGGTTATATATGATATACCTCCATGCACCTACCTCATTACGCACAGGACTGTAATAATATATATAGGTGAGCGGTGGAATTTTTCTTCTATGTTAAGGTCATGAGAGTAGCCAATGATAACGGCTGTGGAAGAGGATGGACTATGAGGGAGAGGAGCCTTTTAAAAGGGGGTTGGTTATGTTGAGTCAGATCTGAGTGCTATCAGGTTCGGTCGAGGGTAGCAGAGCTACAGTGCCAGACGTGGACAAGAGTTCAAGCACCGTCGGAAGGGACCCACAAATACTAGAAAGCACAGTGGTACCGAAGTACCCTTTTCGAAGCACAGGCCTGCAACAGTTAGTACACAATGAGCTCCCACAATGTGCCGGCACCATCACAAGCTAACATACCCAGGCTTCGTTGGCTCATACACCACTAACACTAATTCAGACCCGTGCAGCGTTATTGAGGATTGTGTTGTATTTAGTTGCCTGGTGGCTTCTCCAAAAATACTGGACACAATGGTGAAAGGTGCGATGCGCTCGAAACACACACACACACACACATACACACACACACATGCTTGGGACACCCTCGCGACACATGTACACCTGTCTCGCCTCCATGCTGATTCCTCCTCTCCTTGGCCCCGCACTCAGACTCCTGACACTTCCTCCTGATTGGCCGCTGCTTGGTAATGCAGCCAATCAGGATGGAGGAAACTGCCCAGCCCCCTACCAACAGTTCTGCCCCCTCCCTGCACAGGGAAATCCCATAGTCGGTCAGGACGCTATGTCCAGAGAGGTAATACCGGTCACATACAGTACATGTCCAGTATTACCTGTAATTTTTTACTGGACAGTGTGTCCAAATACAGGACAGTCTGGTTCAATACTGGACACCTGACCAACCCTAGTTGTATTTGTGTACTGTATGTAGTGATCCTCGGCACATGACACCAGAGTTAAGCAAAGGTGAACAAGTTGTATTACCCATACTGTGTCTGTGTTCTTCCTGCCCTCTGAACGTAGGCCACGTGTGGCCCATTAAGTTAGTACAGCTGAACGCCCTTAAAATGCTGTGCTTGGGGTCTAAAGAATCAAATCACGTTATAAGTGGATCGTGTTAGAAATAATGTACAATTGTATGCATTCTACAATAAAGTATTTAAAATACCAATAATCATGTTGTAAAGTACAGTATTCATAAATACAAAAATTGGGAGCCACGCTTGCATCGCGTTATAAGTGGATTTGCGTTGTAACGGATCACGTTATAACGGGGTTGAGCTGTAATAGGGACTCAGGTCTCCACCTCAGCAATAGTCATAAGTCTGATAACTAGAAGTAGAGGGGTTACTGATCTCTTCTTCCGGCGGTGTTACAATGAATGAAGCCAAAAATGGGTTTTTACTTTAAAACAGTCCGTGATGACTTTGGGACACAGGAACAGGCTTCTGGGGTCCATACCCCACATAATACTTAGCAGTGCAGCGCCTCCATCTGCCGTAGGCTCCAGGGATATGGAGATGATCTCCCACGGTAGAACTTGTACATCTCCCCCCAGTTAGTTCACACACCAAGCCGAAGGTATATTGCTACACACTTTGCAGTAACACAACAGCTACGCAGCTGTTTTCTGCCGGATACAGTCTCTTAGATCAGCTCTTACTGGAGATGGTCCCTGGACCGTCACTACAGGCCAAGGGCACCCGCAGCCGTCCTAGCTCCTTCCCACCTCCCTAGCGGAAGCAGAGGTATAATCACACTCTCTCCTCCCCGCAGGGAAGGGCACATGGGAAGGCCCCAATCTCAGGCTCCCAGATGTGTGACCTGCCTTCCTCAGAGGGAAGGAGCAACCTCACTAACTTTTTTAGGGTGGTCCTGCCCTTAAGTACAGCTAGAAGGCAGACACTCCATTGTCAAAGCTACAACAGGATGTACCACCCCTTGCTGTCACACAAGTGCAGCACCAAGGTGAAGGGGAAAACCACATGATGATTACTGGCAAGCCGGTTGTACCAGGGCATACTGCCAGGAGAATGGCAGATTAGTAGTCAGGGGTGACCCTACTACACTCGCCCTCTGGTGGATTCCCAACGACCCCGCTTGTGTTCTAAATTTTCGGGTACCATCTCTGATGAAACCTGACCAACACAAAATAACATTTCACATGAATATCACAGTAGTATGCATGATATACATTTTTGGTGAACAAAGTACATTACGTTTTAATTTGAATACACATTTCAAATAACTGCTTTACTGAAAAATAGGTTCTCCAGGTTGGGAGGAACCTTTTTCTTAGGGAGTTCATCTTATGCCATGATCCACTCTCTTTAAAACTAGAGCAGAACAATATTCCTGATAACATACTGTGCACCCACATATCCCTTTGTCCCAGGGCGGTTTGGACATAGGTCTACGGGTCTTTACATATTTCTGATACCGGGCCAGGAAAGCATAAGTCATGAATTGGATAAAGGCAACAGTTCCTTTCACTGGAGCTATAGCAGTACTCACCGGAGCGGGAATCGAAGGCTTCTCACCCACCCCAGCGATCACCATAGCAGTGGTTTCATCGCCAGAAGATATCATGGGATCCAGTTGCAAGTCCAGGACCCACACCCGAAGGTCATCGACATCCGTCTGTTGCGTAGGGTTGCTGTCCTTGCCTTTGTCAGCTTCCGCTGCATGGACGTCGGCACCGGCATGCACCTCCATCGGTACTGGAGACTCGCTGGATAGGCCTCTGGACACCTCCACGAAAGGTAGGCTCATCTGCTTCTCAGGTCTCATGGTTGCAGTCATTGGCAAAGGGCTCCGCTCTCGTACGGAGTCTTAGTGCCATTCTGTCCATCCTCGGTCTCGGTCCGTATAGTCGTCAACGGCCAAATCACCACCAAAGAATGACGGCTACTTGTACATGAAGAGGATAAGGACACAACCCCAGGGGAAAGGCACCGGATAATTTCTGCGTCCACAGCGGCAATCTGAAAGGCCTCTCCGGGCTCCTGCACCTCTGGGAACAGCGGTGCCTCTTCACCCCAGGCAGTCACATTACCCAACATCTCATGGGATGGTTCCAGTTCACCGACAGTCTCTGGTTCCTCTACAGGGACCGGGTCTGGAACAATCTCAGCTTGCTCTGTGGTCATAGGGATACTCAAATCTCCTTGGGCCTCAGCTAGGGCACACAGACTCTCCGAAGCCTCCATAGTTGAGGTACTTTGAATAGCAGCAGTATCAACCTCCCAGGTATTGGGGTCGATCGCATCTTTCTCTGCGAATTCCGTAGGCCACAGCATCATGGGTTTCTGGAACTGTGCTCTGCAGAAGGCACACGACTCCCCAGGTCAGTTCACCACGGGGAAATCACACTTGGGCATAGACATCTGATGTACCTTTTTCCCTCTATCTTCACCACCAGGACCCCTCTTGGTCGCTAATAAGAATCCAAGTCCATGCCACCAGACATATTCAAGTCTTTTTGTAAGCACGGGCACAAGAGAAATGGTACGTTCACTCCTTTCGCTCGCCAGACTCCTTAAAACTGAGGGTCCGGTATGCTGCATCCGTTACCTCCCTTATTCTCCAAAGTCGTTAGGTATTGGTCATCAGCTCGCCCCCTCTGGTGGAGATCATGGGAGGGGCAACCGGTGACATGCACGGGGCGTGACTCTGACTCCGGCTTGAGCCAGTCACATCACTTGGGTGGGGTTCTAGCTTTCGCGACAAACCCTTGCAGAACTTTTCAAAAAGTTCACGTGCAACCTGTTTGCAAGCAGCACATGCGCTTTCCAGCATTGGAGGGAGACACCCCCTTAGCTCATGTAACTCACGTGGCGCATTCCCGGGCAAGGGAACATCCATTTTGAGCACAGTCCGTTCTCCGACCCCACAGGAGAATTACGGGAATCCATTTCCTGTGGTCTCTGTGGCATATAGATAAGCAGTCTACCAAGAGTAGATTGTACCACAGGCTAGCAAAGCTCAATCTCGATACGCTGCACACAATTACAGTCCATTACAAGCACTCTGTGGTTCCATGATCTGGCTACGGCTAGTAGTACTCTGGGCTTCTTCTAGCGGAGGTTCAGGCACCTAGTATGTCAGGCACCCCTCCTAAGACATCTCCTTACGCAGTACCTTACGCCGCCCCACTCATCGTGGATCCTCTCTAGGGGTCTCGGGGACTCAGTTAACCAAAGCCCCCCCTTTAGGCATCCCGACTACCCGCTTCAGGGTGACTCAGAACAGGAATAGCCTTTTTGTCTCCAGACCATTCACCCGGTAGGGCAGTCTAGGCCATAGTTCCTTGCGGGGAGCGATATCCCCCTGACACTACACCTAGCCTCCCTCCTTCATTAGCACTTGTTCTGGAAGCGCACCGTATTACTTCCAGCTTTGTTTCGCTGAAAGCCTGTCCTGTGTTCCCCCACCAATCGCAGATACGGGCCATTACGGGGTGTGTATGGTGCTTACCTGCTGGTAACAAGAGGGCTGAGTTGTCCGCGATGACTTTGGGACACAGGAACAGGCACATTATACTTAGCAGTGCAGCGCCTCCATCTGCCGTAGGCTCCACGAATATGGAGATAATCTCCCATGGTAGAACTTGTATCTCTCCCCCAAGTTAGATCACACACCAGGCCAGAGGTATATTGCAAATAGGAACGGTTTATTACTACACACTTTGCAGTAACACAACAGCAACGCAGTAGTCTTCTGCTGGATACAGTCTCTTTAGATCAGCTCTCACTGGAGATGGTCTCTGGTCTCTGGACCGTCATTACAGGTCAAGGGCACCCACAGCCATCCTAGCTCTTCCCCACCTCCCTGGCAGAGGTATAATCACACACCCCTCCCCGCAGGGAAAAGCACATGGGAAGGCCCAAATCTCAGGCTCCCAGATATATGACCTGCCTTCCTCAGAGGGTTGGAACAACCTCACTAACTTTAGGGCGGTCCTGCCCTTAAGTACAGCCTGAAGGCGGGCACCCCATTGTCAAAGCTACAACAGGGTGTACCACCCCCAACTGTCACAAGTGCAGCACCAAGGTGAAAGGGAAAACCCCATGATGACTACTGGCAAGCCAGTTGTACCAGGGCTTACTGCCAGGAGAAGGGCAGATTAGTAGTCAGGGGTGACCCTGCTACATATATAATAAAAAATAAACATTTACATTGTTTTGTTTTTCCCAATCACTTTTGCCACCATCACATCACTCAGCAACTTTCCACTCCAGGGAAGCATTGGATTGCATTTTGAAGTTGTTTTTAGCAGGGGCTCCAATCACTGGAGTATTCTTACCTCCTTCAGCTCTGATCCTTTGCTCTGCGTTTAGGGCATCACTGACAACAAAGGGGTTAATATTACCTGGCAGCTGCTGGCAGACATTAAACAGCAGTACTGAAGCACAGGTAGAGCTGGGGGATTTTGGACAGGTTTGGAAGACTTAGTTGGCCTCGGGGCAGAATTACTCATGTCAGAAACCAGTTTGAGAAATAATGAAGCACAAAAATGTCCCTGCTAACAGGAAAACGCTGAGAACATGTGCACTGAAAGCCTAGTTTGCTGTGCGCTCCAAAGTCGTCTTTGTGTGCAAATTACCTTTACTTGGTCATTTTCACCCTGATCAGTTCATTCGCTGTAACATCCTCCAATACTTTCCTGTTGTACAGAAATATTAATGTTGCAACATTGCATACGAGTCCCTTAAAGCTGCAGTTCAGTCAATATCCTGCATGTGTGTTTTTTTAAATAAATCAGTTCTGTAGTAAGAAAAATACTTTTAGCATGTTCTGTTTTTAAAAAAACAACTTTGAAAGACCAATTTTCTTGTATTCTATTTTAACAACCATTTGCTAAGGCACTGCCCCTTGATGTCCTGTCACAAGCCCTGGCACACCCCTTTGTCAGCCCTGCCCTCCCTCTAGCACATGTCAGTGCAGGAGTGCTCATGAATATTCTTGCGCTTCCACTGAGTGACAGAAGCAGAATATAAACAGATCCCTTCACTAATGATGTCACCAAATTTCGCCGATCAATACATGGAGAACGAATTGACCTGCAGCTATACAGTTCTTTAGGAAAGTAGAGATTGCCCACATGAAACTATTGAAGTAAAAAAATTAATAAAAAAAAAAAAAGACTGAACTGCAGCTTTAAATTATTTTTTTTTAACTGCTTTAAAGCTGAGCCCCGATCAATGCAACTTTGAATAAAACAAGTTTTTTTGTTCTGAGAAAAGGAAGTGCTGTATATTCTGCTGTTGGTCTGCAGTGCTTTTAACCCCTTAATTTCGAGATGGTCCTACAATGCGTTGTCCAACATAATGTAATACTACAAAAATAACTAACCCAGCTCTCAAGGAAGTCCCATCCAATTGGTTATATACAAGGCAGGGCTCGGTATCTCAGGCCCCTGCAAGGTGCTGGGTAGGTGCAGACTGAGTGTGAATAAGCAGATAGGAAAAATATGGGTGCCGGGAACTGTTATACAATAAAAAAAAAGGGTCTTTATTGACATACGTTGCATCTGGACAGAACTCGTGGCAAAGAATAGTATTCTGGACTTCACCCCCTGGCAGCTCTCGCTCCTACGCTGGGGCGGTACTTATTATAAGGGACTATTATAAAGGATATTGTGGGTACTGCTTGCAGGGAGCCTAAGAGGCTGGGAGAACCTGCCGGGGGGGCAAGTTCTATATGAATATGGGCTGCAGTGTTGAGGACAGTGACGGTCAGGCTGCGATTGGGGAAAACAATCTAGATTAGCATTGCAATCCCTCTCCCACAACTTAAGGTTCTCGTTCCTCTAACAGGCGCTATCCTAAACAACCAATGGTGACAGGACACATTTTAATACATGTAGCCCTCCTACCCCCACCCTAAGTGAGATCTAGGTGGGCAGGTGTATCTGACTACGGACCAGGGTGGTGCTGTACCTGGTTTCTAACTGGGAGAGCCGAGCTTCCGCCATGGGGAACCTGGGGCAATACAATACTATGGATAACTACTTACAATGGGTGCAGCGCCTCCTCCTGCGATGGCTCCCACCAGAGGGGGAGTAGTTCCTCGCAGGACATTCAATAACCACATACAACGGAATTGATAATGACTAATACCTTTACTACCGGCATAGCATGAATACAACATCAACACATAGGCGTCACGGTGGACGCTACCGCTAACTTGCACCACGGCGGGTGCCCACACTTTAGGCGCCACGGCGGACGCTACCACCTCCCCAGAGTGATCCCACCCCGTGTCCAGTGCACCAACCCAATGTCTCGCACACCCAGAACCTGTACCAATATGTGTGTGTGACTGCGCAGTCACTATGTCTGTTGATAGGCCTTGTTGGTGCACATGAGGGTGTAGGTTACCTGCCCGGGCTCCAGCCACGGGTGCCGCTATATCACTGGGGTTGGATCCGCCGGGATATCCTCCTACGCGTGGGGTGAATTCCAGCGCGGATAATATCACCGTACCGCTCCGCACCATCTCTACCTTAGTTAGGGTCTGTCTGCTACCAGCAGGCCGCAGTCACGCTAGCTGGGCCTCCGTGGAGATAGTCCTGCTCCCTCTTAGCAATCCGAGCAATGGCCGTGATACACTCCTAGCAAATATATAATGGGGCAGGGTCCCTAACCTAGGGCCTGTCCCTACAATACTGAGCTGGGATGACTCAGGGCTATCTGGGGCCTAGGGGACTTGCTGGCCTAGTGCAGAGAGTCACAGACCCCTGCACCCTACCTCCTTCCCCTAGCAGCTCCAGTCACCAACTGCTTTTCTCTGTTTGCTTTGTGCTGCCAGACTCACAGCTCTGCCTCTGACTACCGCAACAATGTTGCAGACCTCCAGGTGCCTCTTACTGACAGAGGCAGCACAGCAACAGGAACTCACTCTAACCACTAACAATGCGCGCTCGCATACCAGAAGGAGGGGGTGAGTGCGCAAGGTGGGAACCTGGCTACATACACATGACTATACACACACACAAACCTATTACAGGACTCACAGTGAGGACCCCAACCAGAACTCTGAAGAACTTGCTTCTAGATCATAAGGGGTGGCTATATCTACCCTTACATCTATATCATACATCACATGGTAGGAAGGGGAGGAGTAATCTGAGTGAGCCCACAAAGTTAACTCCTAAAGACAATTAACCCCTTACAGAGGTCACTATATAAGATTAAAAATACGGTAGTAGAGCATGTGTCACATAGCTGAGTGGTTTCAATTTATTGTAGCACCAATATATAGCAGGGCTGTTGAATTTTCATTGATATAGACTGTTTTACTTAATTCACTGTTATTCTTCTTTTTACTTATGGCTCTAAACACAAACTTTATAACGTAAATGAATTATAAAGAATTAAAAGAATAAACCTGGTTGCTAGAATTGTATTTAGCACTAATTATTAGCCTGTTTATTAACATTCTGATTTCAACTGATATAGCAATTCCATGTTACATTTTATTTCAATGGAAACAGATGTTGGATGCTAAATCTTCATATTAATTAAAGCAGCATTTTTCTTTGTTGCCTGTAATTTAGATTAAAACTGTTTATGGAAGGAACGTCTGCTTTACCAAATGCGACAGTCCCTCCCTGGATATGGGAAATGAAGCATAAAACGCATTTCACAAATGTTTTGACTACAAAAAGCTTTTGATGATTGTGCGTGTGTGGTGACTATTGTTCCTTCTTTGTCATACGGCGCTGACAATGCCTGCCTGTAATGACAGCAAATATACTGTATGACATTCAAGGAAGCAAGTCGGGAAATGTCTCAATTCAGACACAGTCCATCACATGCGTGAGCAGTGAGATCCACAGCCCGACTGAGATTAGTGTAACAGCATTTAAAAGAGTAGGAGAAGGCATTCTAGGGTGGGTGGTGGTAGCTTTTTCATGGCTCTAAGCAAGTATAGCCCGAGGGACCCTTCACTCACTCTTTACCTTCCCTATTTTTTTCAACAAATCCCAATTTTTTTTTTTAAAGTGAACCATCAAATAAAACATGATTATTTTGAGCTTTTCACGTGTGCAAGGCTGATTGTTAAAGTGTCACCTTTCTCCCACCATCACAGTCACTTCTTTGTACTGTCCCCACAGCTGTCATTGGCTAGTGGCCCAAAATGAGGGCAATTGAGGATTCTGTGCCGAACACTAACTACATGTTATTGATCTGTGTGTCTTCGTATATAAATGAGCGCCCCCGTGAGCATGCTGGGTGGGTTACTGTCGTTTGCTTATGGCCTAACACCGCCTAGACCGGACAGCATAAAAATGCAATGAAGTCACACTCTCTACGCACTGCACCACATTTCAGCCACAATCCCAACTTAACCAAGAACTAGCACGGGGTGTGACTGCCTAGTCCTAACTGACAGCTCCATGTTAAAGTGAATATTAGGCACATCAAAACGTGAATGCCCTAATAAACACATCACTAACTATCCACAGAAGCTGGAGTTAGATCGTTGTTCCCAAAATGTACAATTTATGAAACGTTTTCCTTTTGTGTATCAGTAGTTGCCTGATTTAGTTGCAAGAGGTTATTAGAATCCAGTCGTTGCTATAGTGTTATACCAGCATGCAGCTACATGCTTTCTCCTGTTAGATATTTGTTCTTTGATATTCCTTTCACATGAGGTAGAGACATGCCTTGACTGGCTTTATGCATTACAATTGGAAGAGCACAGAGTACCCCTTGTCAAGATATTACACACTGTATTATTTGACTGTAGGTGACTAATGCATCCACCCTGATGAGTAAGATCCAGAATAAAATGATTCAAGACCAACACTTCCTTGTCGACTTCTGTATTATTTTGCTCTGTGGGACCCCTCATGACCAGTGTTCCCCAAGCATGGCTGAAAACAGATCCTTTTAATTCAGCCCAGTTTCCTGGTTAACTGGAAAAAAAACGAGGAGAAAATAAACAGGACTGGGCTGTTTCCTCGAGGGGTCTGTTACCCCTCGGAAAGCGTACTTGTTGTATTGTATGTCTTTATTTATATAGCGCCAAAAGTGTACTCAGCGCTTCACAAAGAATACAGTACAGGGAATTATAATTATACAATAAGTGCAGCAAAATCAGACAATAGGAAAGGAAATCCCTGCCCCGAAGAGCTTACAATCTAAGAGGTTTAATGGGAAACTTACAAAGACAGCAGGTGAGGGAGTAAGTGCTGTAGATGGCAGTGCTTGGTCACAATGGGTGGTAGGAGTGACTGAGTGTGGGACATTAGCCATGAGGGCAGGCTATTGGGATACTTGATTTGTGGGGTAAAATTTAAGGAAGGTCAGTATTAAATGAAAAGGTTAACACCATTTACAGGGGAAGAGGTGGCAGGGAGGCATGAGTGAGATCAGGTGTGTATGTCTGGCTTCAGGTGGTTGACACATTGTGCCTGCTGTAACCGCCTGGAATATAAATATGCGGTTGGGAACCTATAAGGCTTATTTTTGTTCTAATTTATATTACATGTACAATTTACACTTCTCTCTCTCTCTTTTTTTTTTATTAAAGAAAATGTGTGTACTAAATGGTTTCAAACATAGGCCTAGATTTATTAAGCTAAGGCCAAAAAAGACGCGTTAACAGGGAATAAAAAACCCTGCCTATTTTAGTGAGTTACATCTATTGGGAATGAGCAGTAGCATGAGTTAATTACCCCAATTTTATCATTTTTATGCTATTCCTTAAAAGCTGGTGTAGCCCTCTTTCCTACGCTCTAGAGAGGCTACGGGTACTGCACACACCTGTGGCTCCAGGAGAGCTGAGCCTCCGCTAACTGGGAGCCTGGGGTAACACTTATCTTAACGGCAGCGCCTCCACTTACCCAGGATCCCCATCATGTAAGATTCCCCTGGGCAAGAACCATAGCAACACACATGCTTTGAACTGAATTTACTGAAACACAATAATAACCTTAATTACTTAACCATGGCAATAACACACATATCACATTCATTAACTTATACTTATAACGCTAGTGGCTCGGTCACTCTCTCTTAAGGAGTAATGTCACTGTCCCTTCACCGCGTGCTCCCACACCGTGTCCATGTACTGTAATAGTATGTATATAGGCTCAGTCCTTTGGCCACTCCACTAGTGTCCCCAAAGAGTGTTCCCTAAGGCGGGATCAGCGCCTGTTGACCGGTGTTGGTGCACTTTTGTAAATACCTTCCCGTCACTGTGGTGACCGGTAATAACTTCAAAAAGGATCCGCCGATCCAGCGCAGTTGGTCTGATGTCGCGATGCTCAGCAACCTGGTCCCAGATGACTAGCAGCAACCATGACTCTGCACACTGTGTCCCTATCTCTTATTCAGTAAGGGGAGATGTTCCTATCACTATAGGGCTTCCCTACAGCACACAACCTACGGTGACTCAGGGAATCTTTGAGGGCCTTCAGGGATAATCTGACCTATGCAGGTGGGTCACGGACCCCCTGCACTCACACTACCTCCTTCCCTGCTCCTCCGGTGCCTTCTGGCTCGCGTCATCTGTCCCCCACAATTGCCTTTTCCTGCCTCCTGCTAATCCAGTCGTCCCATTGGCCCCCTGGCGTCAGGTGACTTTACTAGAGCTCCTGGGAGTTGTAGTTACCGGCTGAGCCTCTTCCTTATTGGCCAGCCGTTTGCGCGCTTGCATCGCACATGCGCGACCTTCCTCCACTATGACCTCGCTCCCCGCTATTGCGCAACAACATGGTGCGCCCTATATTGTCGGGCCGCCGCTGAACCTTCACCACTACATTCGGGACTTGCTGCAGCAAAGGGAACATATAACACATCCCTACACTGGAATCTAGAGATATCATGCTACCGTGAAAAATGAGTGCACGTTTTTATCACCTGGTGTCAGGCCTTTCTTGCCTATGTGTATAATCGCCATTGTATATACATTGAAACAAAAAACTTAAAGCGCAACAAATATAGTGATAAAGTGAAGCTGCTGCCTGAACAGCAGCGGTTTCCCCAAACCGCAGCTTAACTGTAGCCCTGTTTCCCTATGAACAGGAAACTACCCACTGCTGCGCTTATACCTGTTGGCTACAGGAGCCTGAACCTCTGCCATGGAGAGCCTGGGGTGTGTACTTACTCTGGTGCAGCGCCTCCACCTGTGAGGGATCCTAGCAGTGTGGAAGCAGCCCCTCACAGGACACAATAATAACCACCCACACCATGCAAAATAACATAATCTTTATTGACACACTAGTAATGATATTACGGTATATTCTCATTTAAGAACCATATATATATATATATATATATAAACCATAATACTGAGTTAAGTTATGGTGAGTAAAAAAAGTGACAAAAACCCTCCACAGGAAAGCAAATATGCAAATATAGCTGTATGCTCATCTGCATGTCTTAGGCAGGTCTGCAACCCCACCTTTCCCCATTATCACCCAGCATACAGCACTTCCACTGCAGCAAGGGATTCTGGGAAATGACATGCAAATGAGCACACAGTGTCACTTTTTGCCTCAATAACCATTTTTAACATGGTTCCCTATAGGCTTAAGCTTGCTGCATGGTCACAGCTTTGAATAAAATGGTTATTGAGGCAAAAAGTGACACTGTGTGCTCATTTGCATGTCATTTCCCAGAATCCCTTGCTGCAGTGGAAGTGCTGTATGCTGGGTGATAATGGGGAAAGGCGGGGTTGCAGACCTGCCTAAGACATGCAGATGAGCATACAGCTATATTTGCATATTTGCTTTCCTGTGGAGGGTTTTTGTCACTTTTTTTACTCACCATAACTTAACTCAGTATTATTGTTTGGCCTATCCCATAAGCCTCTCTTGCATTCCCAGTAAAATCAACCCCACACTGATGAGACCCATCAAGGTTGAAACAGCTGTCTGTGGGTGGTTTTCTGGGTATGCACCTTAACCCTGGCTGTGCTCAAAGCTGTGACCATGCAGCAAGCTTAAGCCTATAGGGAACCATGTTAAAAATGGTTATTGAGGCAAAAAGTGACACTGTGTGCTCATTTGCATGTCATTTCCCAGAATCCCTTGCTGCAGTGGAAGTGCTGTGTGCTGGGTGATAATGGGGAAAGGCGGGGTTGCAGACCTGCCTAAGACATGCAGATGAGCATACAGCTATATTTGCATATATTTGCATATATATATATATATATATATATATATATATATATATATATATATATATATATATATATATATACACACGCGAACACTATACAACTTGCAGGGATTACTCTCCTGAAGTGCCACCCACCACAGTGTCCAGAGAAATGTGTGTCTCACACAGAGTCCCCAAGAGTTCCACAGTATCTAAAGTCCCTTGGTCACTAGTCCCACAGTGTCCCCAAAGAACCCACCCTTATAGGCGTGATCAGTGCCTGGGTATAGAGCAGTATGTTGGTGCACTTATATTATACGATACCTGCCCAGTACGACTGTACTGGTCCTTTAAATATCTTCAAAAGGATCCGACGATCTCCTGCGTGCTGTCCTGGCTTCACCAGCGTGATGACCCGTCAGAGGCGATCCCACTCTGAAGATAGTGTCTTTAAGGAGTGCAGCGTCCACTGAATCCCTAACTATCACTATATAACATTAAGGGGCAGGGTCCCTAACCTAGGGCCTGTCCCTGTATCACAACAAGCTAAATATGTCTCAGGGCCTGCCTTGGGCCTAGGGGGTTGTATTCTGGCCTAGTGTAGAGGCTTACTTGCTCTCCACACAGACCCTCCGTCTGTTACCTCTCTCCCCCTTACTCTGCCTGCGTGCTCCCTGTGACGCTTCTTTATCCTGCCTGCAGCAAAGCTTTAGTTTTTGGTTCCCTGGCGTCAGGTGGGACACTCCTAAGGCTCATGGGAGTTGTAGTATCCTCCAAGAGTCCTACCTGATTGGTTGCCCTTCGCGCTCTTTTACACTGCCCGTGTACTACCTAGAATGGCCGCCGCCGCTGCAGCGCTCTCTCCCTGCAATTACCGGAGCTCCCGACACGCGTGCATGCGCATACGCACGTCCCCGCAACCGCCCGCACCCTCCTGCAGCAACCGGAGGTAATGCAGCAGGGACATAACCTCCCAGGGGTGTACCTGGCTACACAACCTAAACCAAAAAGTGCTCGTGGCGCAAAGTGGCAAAAAATGTACAGTTAAATGTGTAAATAAACCCAGTGATAAATAGCACTGAAATACACAAAATACTGTTACTCCATATAGTGAAATCCTCAGGTCTGCGGACTCCTAGTTAACCTCATATGAAGACGAGCACAAATGCAGATGGTATAGTGTATTAACATTTACTCATGAAGACAATCAACACAGAGGGGAATGGTAAAAAAAACTCACACTCTCCCTGCTGGTGACTTTGGGCGCACTTCAACCCTCCTCCCGTGGTGACTGCTCCTCAATCAGCTGCTCAGCTACTCCGCATGCAAAAGCAGGAACAGGCTTTAGTCTCCTCAGTTGGTGTCTCCCAATCAGGAGGGTTGATACGGTGGCCTCAAAGGATCAAAAGACCCAACATGTTTAGTCAAAATGACTTCATCTGGGGTCATGTCTTCATGAGTAAATGTTAATACACTATACCCTCTGCATTTGTGTTCTTGTCTTCATTGTATATACATGGGCCATGATTAACCAAACCAACCTGGAATAGGTGTTAAAAATATTTTACCCTATACTGTACATTTACCAACATTTTACTATATGAAGCCCTGAGTAGGTCAAGTCGTCACTACGGGCTTAAAGCAGCATTTCATTCAAAATGCTATATTTGTTTTAATAAATTCGTTGTGTAGTATTAGATAATACTGCATCAAAAGAAAAGGTTTCAATCTTGTATAACCTTGTTAATCAGTTTTAATGTATTAAGCCACACAACTTTCTCTTTTGGAATAGGCGGCCATATTGCTTGCCCTGGGAAGCAGGATTTTCACCGATCGAAAACAGGAGGACGAACCGTTCGTCCGCTTAGACAATTGCATTGCTGTAAATGTACGGAACTGCTAAATTCATTACAACAAACGCACACAAAAAATGTCCAAGAGGAGATGCTGCTTTAATATAGTTCTAACACTACACCAGTTACCCCCCTCAATACCTGGCATTGTTGAACTAATGTAATGGAGTTTCCCTGGCCCGATATCATGTTGACCCCCTTCTGTGGGAACTGACCCATGTTACATAAGGTATAGTGTGGTGCACCTGTTGGTTTACGGAATCCCTGAGTCTCCCGCGATGGTATGGGGGATGGTATCAGGAGGATGGTATCAGGACTGGCTTATGAGGTAGTGCTGAGTTATACTCACTCATGGTACAGCGCCTCCATCTCTTCCAGAACCCTTGCGTAGCAGGGAGGAGTCTCTGAAAGAGAACCTCTTTGTGAACCTTCTTCCCGAGTGACTCCACAATCAGGACAGAAGCGATCTTTATCTTTGACATCCTTTATTGCAGCATACATTGGCCAGCTGCCCATCATAGTGGCCGGTCGTTAGCCACTCATCACAGGTTGTCAACCCAAAGGAAGTCCCTGGACACCACTCCTAGTCAGGGCCCTAGAAGCTATCCTTGCTCTTCCTGATGGAGTAAAGGGAATAGCCTGCCACACCACTCCCCGGAGGGAGGGCCACAAAGCCTGCCAAAGCCTTGACAGTTTGCTGGGTCAGAACAGTCTCACTCAGGTGGGGTGAGACACTAACTAAATACAGGAAATGCTGTGCACTAAATAACTCCAATGGGCACCACCCCTGTGTCACTGTAATTGGACACAGAGCCTGATGACACTACCTTCATCAGATACTACACAGCACAGGAGTGTGAGGGAAAACCCCATGATTACTCCTGGCAAACCTGCCCTTAATAGGGATTATTGCACAGGAGGAGAAAGACATATAACCCCAAAACTACACAGGGCTACACTCTCCCTCTGGTGAATCCACTGTAGAGGGAGAGGGGGGTTGCACCCCATATGGCCACCCCCTGACCTCACCAGGGAGGCAAGGGGTTAACTGGACTGTGGTCCAGGAATGTGGCTTACACCTTGTCATGTCAGGAAAATGTATGTTCCCCTGTTCCCATGTTTCATTATAATCCTGTATTTTAAAAATGTTTTAAAGTGCATTTCTGTATCCCCGGTTCTGGAGGTCACAGAGAGTTGAAATTTGGCCAATATGTAGAGTCACTGTAGGCATTAAAAACTGGCAAATGTCGACCCACTGGGCCCACCAGAACGGAACTTATTAATATTTGAAGATATTAAAGTATTTTGGATCTGCTCTGAAAATGCAGACTCCATCTGCTATGCTAATAGGTCAGGAAGGGCAGCTGGATGATTTAGCATAAGCCCTATGATCAAAAGTTAACTGCCCTGATTGTTTACACTAGGAACCAAGTACTGATCAAAAGACTCTGCCACTCTAACTGTTTACCTGAGGGCGGAGAAGCATCAAACTGGAGTGGTTTGTAAGTGTTACATCTACACCTACAACCAATGAAGATCCTGCCAGATACTTCATCTGGTAGACTGGTCGTCGCCCCTGATTTAATTATGGGGCTACAGAAATAAGACCCTCAGAGTCCCAGTACGCATGGGCTAACTAGCTGGGGGGCATGGGTTAAACTGTGTTTCCACGTTAGGGATTGGATACAGATAATTGTTCACCAATAGTCTGTATTCAATGTTAAGAATAGGGTTACAAAGGTATATAAACTGTGTCAACCCTACAGTTTTTGTTGTTCTTCTGATTTCATCTTGAATGTCACCAGATTGCTGGAGAATTGCTAGCTAATACTTCTCCATTCCCCAACCCTAAGTAAGTGTTACCTTCTTGCCTGTTAATTGTACTATATTGCTGTGTTCACCTTTTTAAGGAATAAATATATTTTATTATATCTAAGCCTCGTTCAGTTCAACCCAGATATTTGGTGTTTGTTATATCTTGTCATAAGTTACCGTGACAAGTTCTATAATTAACTGGTGGCAGCAGCGGGATTGAACTGAACCTGTATTACAGTGTACTGCGGGACCCTGTAATATAGTGGGAACTCGAAGGGAATTGCGAGTTCCTGGGACTAAAGATATTGAACACACAGTAGTGCAACAGTTAACACAAGTTGTAACACCACCTCACTGCTGCGACCGTGAACCATGAGCGAGGCTGAAGGCTCATCCAACATGAGGACCCAAGCTCAGCTGAAGGACAAGTGCCATGAATATGGACTGCCCTATGAGAACCAGGAGGTCGCAGACATGGTTGACGCAATCGGTGACTATGAAGCCCGCTTGCAGAGCCTCAGGATACGGCTCAGCTTGCCCTTATACAGCCACCCGGAGATCAGGGAAGAAACACAGTGCCGGGGCGGCGGAATCTCGGGGAGGGAACGAGTGCACCTCCCGGGAGCAGTGCAACAGGAGGGGTACTGGTTGCTGCGGCTACCAGTCCGTTCACCCCTGAAATGTTGGCACTGATTACTGCGTGGGGTGACAGTTTATCACTATGGCAGTGAACAGACCCGCTTATTGCCCCCCTGTCAAACCCAACAAAGATGAACTGAAACTGGATCAGCACAGTCTCAACAAGTTCGTGGAAGGTACTGATCAGATCGACAGTTTTCTAAAGAACTTTGAGACACAGTGTTGGCGGTACAAAGTGCTTCCCCAGCATAGGGTTGCACGTTTGGACCCCTTACTGTCCGGCTTGGCTAAGCAGACGATGATGGCGCTTCCAGATGAGTATGCTGATGACTATGAACACCTGAAAGAACTGTTATTGTTTCAATACGGTTTTACCCCTGTAAGCCTACTGGGGTAAATTCCGGCAGGAAGAGAGGTAGCCCCTAGAGTCCTATGTTACCTACGTGACACGCATGGCTTTGTACGGGATACGCTGGGTGGAGGACTATGAGGCACAGAACTTACCAACGCCTGCTGGACCTCATCTTTCAGGAGCAGCTCATGCAGCAGTGCCCGCCGGCTCTGAGGGCTTGGGTGTACGACAAGAAGCCCAAGACATACCAGGAGGCGCGAGGCTTGCAGACGACTATGTGGCCAGCCGAGCCCTGATGCCCTGATGCCCTGATGCCCTGATGCCCGCCAAAGCAGTAGCCAAGGCGGCGGTGGCGGCAGCACCGGCGGCACCGGCCAAAAAGTCTGCCAATGCCCCCCAATGGACTCAGAGGCCGTCTGCGGGCAGCAGTCCATCAAAGGCAGGGAGCTCCGGCACGAGCGCCGGTGCTACAACTGCAACCACCCTGGTCACATCAGACCAGATTGCCCGGAACCCCTGTGTTCCGGCGGACCCCATCAGGGGTTAATGCACCCCAGCTGCGAAGCCGGTAGCCCGCGTGCGGGTGGCTTCCACCAAAGACTCCGGACCGGTCATGGAACCAACTCCCAGCGAGACGTCCCATGCCACACCTGTCCGGGTTTCATCGGTGCCTACAGCCAGGAGCGGAGGACATCTCAGCGCAGACCTGCAGCAGACGGCCGGCCGGAGCAGACATCTCACCCCGGTCACAGTCGGTGACCGGCAAGCAGTCGGCTTGATGGATTCAGGAGCTGCAGTGACCCTGGTCTGACCTGATATGGTCCAGCCAGAGGAATTACTCCCAGGCCCTGGGATACAGATCACTGTGTTTCCGACGGAGCGCCACGTTTCCTGCAAGTGGCCAGAATCTTTTTGGATAGGTGGGAGGGCCAGGGTGTGCGGGAGGTGGGGGTTTTACCCGGTTTGGATGCTGAGGTTCTTCTTGGCAACGATCTGGGACCGATGACCTACACCAAAGACTGGGTGCCCAGACCCGCTGCAGTGGCGGCGGTTACCTGGAGCCAGACAGCGGCAATGGCGGCGGTGCCAGTCCCCCAGCCTTTGGGACCAACATTAGCGGAGGGCGCAGAGGAGCCCGGGGAGGTAAGCCAGAATCAGTTGCAACCACAGACTGACTTACTGTTTCCCCTCACCCTTCCCCATTCTCCGGCCAATGACATGACTGGGGGGTGGCCAGAATTAGGAGCCCAGTTTAGGGAGGCAGTGAAGACAGACTCTACCCTGGCCGGCGTGAGACTTCGGGCGTCTGAATCTCAGGCAGGGGAAGGCACTGAGCACTGCCTACAGTATAAGGGACTCCTGTATAGAGAAGAAGGAACCCAGAGATAGAGGAGGGATTGACTGGTAAGCGACAGCTAGTAGTGCCCCAGGGGTACCGACTGCAACTGTTACGGGTAGCTCACTCTATTCCGTTAGCGGGACATCAGGGGGTCAACAGAATGCGAGCCCGGTTATTACAGCCCTTTAGTGATGGTGATGAGCAAAGTGCAGATTTCTTCCAAAACGTGACGTGATATGTGGAAAAATAAAGAGAGAATTATAGTGCAGTATGTCAGATTGAGGACATAAAAACATATAACACTGACAACATAAAACAAACAAGACAGACTCACAACATCAACTAGCCAGACAAAAATTAATAAAAAGCTATTTAATAACAACTAATGCAGATTCTGGATGATATCACACACTAATCCGGGGGGGCAAAATCGTTGCCCTACTCACAGGATGCAGGATATTTGAAAGCAGTAGGACTGGAAGCACTTTCTGTAGATCCAAGATGGCGACCGGAGCTCACTCTCTGGCGTCCCCACGTGTGGCAGATGCTGTATGGAGCTCCAGAGGGTCTGGATCAGTGATGCTGCCTCGCGTGTCTCTCGTGTCTCTCTCCTTCTGCCGGTTTCAAATTCTCCTTCTCTCCTGTACCCAGCCGTGCGGTGTACTCTCCACGAATAATCAGCTTCTAAAAACGAGTCCTCCCAACGCGTTTCATGCGCATTCATTTCCACATATCACGTCACGTTTTGGAAGAAATCTGCACTTTGCTCATCACCATCACTAAAGGACTTGATTTGGACTTTACATGTCACGGTTTGGACTGGCGCCGGCTTATCTTTTTTCTTTGTCTATTTACTGACTGTACAGTCAGTTTTTGTCTGGCTGCCAATTCATATTATTATTAATATTATAATATTGTGTATTTAGCGCTGTTTTGCACCGTCTTTTCTGTTTTTCGGTTATTACAGCGTTACTACTGGCCGGGGGCATCTCGAGATGTGTTCACTTTCTGCTGCCCTTGTGATGCCTGCCGGCGAGTGGGTAAGGCGGGCGACCATGTGAAGGCACCCCTGAAACCCCTACCGATAATAGGGGAACCCTTCCAGAAAGTAGCGATGGATCTTGTAGGACCCCTTATGATTCCTAGCAGGTCAGGGAAGCGCTACATCCTCATGGTGGTGGATTTTGCCACCCGGTACCCTGAGGCGGTAGCGCTTGGCACCATAGATGCCAAGACAGTGGCAGCAGCTTTGCTGAACATTTTTTCTAGGGTAGGTTTCCCTAGTGAGATCCTAACCGATCAGGGGTCGCAGTTCATGAGTGAACTGTTACATTGTCTCTGGGATGCATGCGGTGTACAGCACCGGCGCACTACCCCTTACCATCCCCAGACAAACGGATTATGTGAGAGGTTTAACGGTACCCTGAAGCAGATGCTTCAGACCTTTATAGAGGCGGAGGGGAAAGACTGGAAGATTCATTTACAGCACTTGCGGTTTGCCTACTGAGAGGTACCGCAGGAATCTACAGGCTTCTCCCCCTTCGAGCTACTATATGGCCGCAGGGTAGGTGTACCTCTAAACCTATTCCGTGAGGGAAGGGAAGGGGAGGCTACTGCTACTGATGCTTCAGTGATCCAGTATGTAGTAGATCTCCGAGACCGGTTAGAGATGCTCGGGGGGGCCCAGGACCACCTCAGGGCCGCTCAGACCAAGCAAAAGCAATGGTATGACCGGAATGCCCGTAGCAGGGAATTCATCCCAGGACAGCAGGTGCTTGTTCTCAAACCCACTCGGGAGAACTAGTTGATGGCTGCCTGGTCGGGACCGTACCCGGTTATCCGAAAGGTGAATGAGCACAACTACGTTGTACATGTAGAGCCTGAGAGGCATAAGACATATCACGTCAATATGCTGAAAGAATACAGAGCACCGAGTATGGGAGCAGTAATGGACATTTGTAGCCCACTGCTGGAGGATCCGGCGAGCAATGCTTTGCCTGATCTCCTAGGGGAGGCTAGGCAGAGACACACTGTGGAGCAGGTAGAGATAGGGGCACAGTTGAGTGCTAGGCAGAAGGGAGAAGACAGGGACATGCTAGCTAAGTTTAGCGCCCTCTTCACTGACATGCCAGGGACCACACATCTCACAAAACACCTAGTGCACACAGGGGACCTGCAGCCTCTGCATAAGCATGCTTATAGAGTGTCATCAGAGGTCAAGACCAGTATGGAAAGGGAAATAGAGGAGATGCTGACCCTAGGGGTAATTACTCCATCCCAGAGTCCTTGGGCAAGCCCGGTAGTTCTAGTCCCTAAGAAGGACAAGACCACCCGGTTTTGTGTGGACTACCGCTTGCTCAAAGCTGGGACGGTGTCAGATGCCTACCCCATGCCCCGCATGGATAAGTTACTGGATGAACTCGCAGGGGCAAAGTATCTGACCACTATGGATTTGAGCAAAGGCTATTGGCAAATCCCCCTGACCCTGGAGGCTAGGGAGAAGTCAGCATTCATCACTCCAAGTGGCCTCTATGAGTTTTTGGTGATGCTATTTGGGAAGAAGAATGCCCCGGCTACCTTCCAACGCCTGGTCAATAGGTTACTGGAAGGGATGCAGAGCTATGCCAGGGCATACTTAGATGACATCGCTATCTTCAGTAATTCCTGGGACTCCCACTTAGGACATGTAGCTGCAGTGCTGGATAGGATCAAGGAGGCTGGGCTTACCTTGAAACCCACTAAGTGTTTGGTAGGGATGGCAGAGGTCCTGTACTTAGGGCATATGGTGGGTGGAGGGCACCTCAAACCAGAGCCAGCCAAGGTAGAAGCCATAGTTCAGTGGCCTGTTCCAAAAACCAAGAAACAGGTCATGGCATTTTTGGGCACCGCAGGGTACTATAGGAAGTTTTTCCCACAGTACAGCACTGTGGCCAAACCCCTGACTGATATGACTAAGAAGCAACTGCCTGTGCTTATCACCTGGACTCCTACCTGTGAAACTGCTTTCCAGGCACTGAAAACTGCGCTTGCTGGGGCCCCCATACTGGCTGCCCCAGACTATACCAAACATTTCCTTATACAGACTGATGCCTCGGACTATGGCATTGGGGCTGAGTTGAGCCAAGTGGGGGACGACGGCAGAGAGCACCCTGTGGTGTACCTCAGCCGAAAACTACTCCCCAGAGATGTGGCCTATTCCACCATTGAGAAAGAGTGCTTGGCCATTGTGTGGGCACTCAAAAAACTCCAGCCCTATGTGTATGGAAGGGCTTTCACGGTCCTCACAGACCACAACCCCCTGAGTTGGCTGCAGAGGGCATCAGGGGAGAATGCCAAGTTGCTAAGGTGGAGCTTGGCCTTGCAAGATTTTGAGTTTACTATTCAACACAAAAAGGGTAGTGAAAACAGCAATGCTGATGGACTTTCACGTCAGGACTATCCCTCTGAGACTGAGTTCGTTAAGGATGCCAGCAGTGCCCCACTCCCCGTTAGGGCCAGTGGGCCACAGGTCACCCATTAAGAAGGGGAGGTGCAGAGGGAGAGGGGGTTTAGCCCGGTATTAAAGGGGTTGCACCCCATATGGTCACCCCCTGACCTCACCAGGGAGGCAAGGGGTTAACTGGACTGCGGTCCAGGAATGTGGCGTACACCTTGTCATGTCAGGAAAATGTATGTTCCCCTGTTCCCATGTTTCATTATAATCCTGTATTTTAAAAATGTTTTAAAGTGCATTTCTGTATCCCCGGTTCTGGAGGTCACAGAGAGTTGAAATTTGGCCAATATGTAGAGTCACTGTAGGCATTAAAAACTGGCAAATTTCGACCCACTGGGCCCACCAGAACGGAACTTATTAATATGTGAAGATATTAAAGTGTATATGGTATTTTGGATCTGCTCTGAAAATGCAGACTCCATCTGCTATGCTAATAGGTCAGGAAGGGCAGCCGGATGATTTAGCATAAGCCTTGTGATCAAAAGTTAACTGCCCTGATTGTTTACACTAGGAACCAAGTACTGATCAAAAGACTCTGCCACTCTAACTGTTTACCTGAGGGCGGAGAAGCATCAAACTGGAGTGGATTGTAAGTGTTATATCTACACCTACAACCAATGAAGATCCTGCCAGATACTTCATCTGGTAGACTGGTCGTCGCCCCTGATTTAATTATGGGGCTACAGAAATAAGACCCTCAGAGTCCCAGTACGCATGGGCTAACTAGCTGGGGGGCATGGGTTAAACTGTGTTTCCACGTTA
The DNA here is from genome assembly GCF_040206685.1 of Ascaphus truei. Classification (NCBI taxonomy): domain Eukaryota; kingdom Metazoa; phylum Chordata; class Amphibia; order Anura; family Ascaphidae; genus Ascaphus; species Ascaphus truei. Next base: position 377,573,409 of record NC_134486.1, on the reverse strand, counting down.
GGGATTGGATACAGATAATTGTTCACCAATAGTCTGTATTCAATGTTAAGAATAGGGTTACAAAGGTATATAAACTGTGTGAACCCTACAGTTTTTGTTGTTCTTCTGATTTCATCTTGAATGTAACTGGATTGCTGGAGAATTGCTAGCTGATACTTCTCCATTCCCAACCCTAAGTAAGTGTTACCTTCTTGCCTGGTAATTGTACTATATTGCTATGTTCACCTTTTTAAGGAATAAATATATTTTATTATATCTAAGCCTCGTTCAGTTCAACCCAGATATTTGGTGTTTGTTATATCTTGTCATAAGTTACCGTGACACCCACTTGTCCTAAATTTGCTGGGCCTTCCTTCAGATGAACAACCTGTAAAAATACAAAAATTCAATTTATTACACAACAACATAAGTGCATTACTGTACACAGAACATTTCTTAATACAGTATAACTCTCCTATTCCTAGGATTACTCCCAATGGAGAATCCAATTAATAATAATGCCTGGGATCAGGTTTCTTAACTTCTCGCCCGTTGTGGTCTATTATGGTAATACAATAAGACTTGGGCGGCTCGTTCTCCGGTCGGTACACCAGCTTATGCTTAAAGGTGCTCCGGCCTATGCTCCAAATGCGCATCAGATAGCACACCCTTTCTTCTGTCCTGTAGGCAGAATGACTGGACTTTGATTTTAAGTAATCCTCTATGGCTTCCCTCAGCCAGGTGTCCCTATTATCCTCAATCTCTTGCATAATGGGTTTTGGGACATACGGGTACTCACATCCATGAGATTGTTTGTATCTGGCTACTATGGCTCTCTTTGCCCTGCTTACCCTGACCAACTTCTTGTTCGTTGCTTTACCTGGCAGTACGCAGGACAAGGGCTCTACAGGCGCAATGATGTCATATAGTATAGAGCAGCGGTGCGCAAACTGGGGGGCGCGCCCCCTTGGGGGGGCGCAAGATTATGTAGGGGGGGCGCGAGCTGAGTGGGGGGAAACCTGGGGGCGGGCAGAGCTGTGCAGGGCGGCCAGAAGCTCTGTGCACTGGCTGCTTCCCTGCTGTCTGTGTCAGAGGGGGCGGGGCCAGAAGCTCCGTGCAGAGACTGCTGCTGCCGCTTCTATGCTGTGTCTGCCTGCAGAGGGGGCGGGGCCTTGCTGCGGGGCCTTCCCTGCACACAGACAAGCCCTCCTCCTCCTGTCTGTTACCTGCCCGTTTTCTGCAGCACATGGGGGGACCGGAGCAGGTTTAGTTACTCCCTCCCCCAGGTAGTGTGTGTGTGTGTATATATATATATATGTGTGTGTGTGTGTGTGTGTGTGTGTGTGTGTGTATGTGTGTGTATATGTATGTGTGTGTGTGTGTGTGTGTATATGTATGTGTGTGTGTGTATGTGTGTGTGTATATGTATATGTATTTATGTGTTTGTATATGTATGTATGTATGTATGTGTGTGTGTGTATGTATGTGTGTGTGTGTATATATGTGTGTGTGTGTGTATGTATGTATGTATGTATGTATGTATGTATGTATGTATATGTGTATATGTGTGTGTGTGTATGTGTGTGTATATGTATGTGTGTGTGTATATGTATGTGTGTGTGTATATGTATGTGTGTGTATATGTATTTATGTGTGTATGTATGTATGTGTGTGTATGTATGTGTGTGTGTGTGTATATATATGTGTGTGTGTATGTATTGTGACAGAAACCAGGGGATGGTAATAAATTCCGTATATAGGGCTCCCAGGATACTAGACAGTTTCTATCCTGTTTGGCCTGGGAGTGCAGCCTTATAATACATACACTCCATCCCACAGTTTGGCAAGCGCTGGAACTGAGGGATGAGAGATCCAGACCAGAGTTTGTCTGCTGCCTGATTTCTGTCACCTGTCATGCTAATTAGGAATCAGGTATGAAAGACTGATTTCCTGTTTGCTCTGGTCTCCCCACAAGAGCCAGGAGGCTGGAAGGCTGCTGAACTACAGAGGGGAGAAGCCTCTTCCCCAAACAGGTTCAATCTTTCTGTTCATTTGTGTAAGACTGCAAAAGTACCGTGTTTTGATGTTGGAAGTGGAAAAGCCACTTCCAACCCTGAGGCAGGGATATCTAAGTTAAGTTATCGCTCAGGTGAGCAGCTTTTGTTTTGATCTGTTTTCTGTTGTATGCACTGTGGCAGTCTCAGTGCCTGGGACTGAATAAACCAGGCATAGCCTGTTTAAAGGAACAGTACGTGACGCCTCATCATTTAACCTACCCTAAAAGACCGTGTTCTAAACAGTCCCGGACAAACGACGGAGCCCCGGAGTAAGCCGTTTGTCACATATGGTGGAGAATGCGGGCAGAGCACTAGGGGGTCTGCGGGTTGAAGAACTTTGAAAAAAAAAAAAAAAAAAAAAAAAAGTTTTTTTCATCCTCTGCAAACAAGATGGAAGACGTGGTGGGTGCACTGGTACGCAATGTCGCTGCCCAGAAAGACACGAATGAAACCCAGCAACAGCTGTTAATAGCCCAGCAAGAAACTAATGCAAACCAGCAGCAGACGAATGCAGCCCAGCAACAGCTGCTAATAGCCCAGCAAGAGATTAATGCCAACCAGCAACAGGTGAATGCCAACCAGCAACAGGCGAATGCAAACCAGCAACAGACGAATGAAGCCCTGCAAAACGCGAATGCAAACCAGCAAGAGACAAACCGCTTGCTGAGAGAGGAGCAACAGCGGTTCGCTCAGGGCTTACAGCAGGAACTCGAGATCCTGAGGGGGACTATCAGTAACCTTCCACTGGCAGTGGCAGCCCCAGTTCCGAAAATGACCAGGGCAAGCCACTACCTTCAGAAGTTGGGACCCTCGGATGATGTGGAAGCCTATCTTCTCACGTTTGAACGCACGGCACAGAGAGAGGGATGGCCAGAAGCTGAGTGGGCTGGTCTAATCGCACCCTTCCTAAGCGGCGAACCCCAGAAGGCTTACTTTGATCTAGAGCCAGCCGAAGCTAACGTCTATGCAAAATTGAAGTTCGAGATCCTCGCCCGCCTCGGCGTAACCACGGCTGTTCGCGCCCAAAGGTTTCACGCATGGTCCTTCACGATGGATAAAGCCACCCGAAGCCAGATGTATGACCTCATCCACCTCGCCCGGAAGTGGCTACAACCCGAGATCAACTCAGCCAGCCACATCGTGGAACGGTTGGTCATGGACCAGTTCTTGAGGAAACTTCCCTCTGCCTTACGCCGTTGGGTCAGTCGGAGTGACCCCCACAATGCGGATGAGCTTGTGGCCCTCGTAGAAAGGTACAATGCAGCAGAAGAGCACCCGCAACCCACAGTCGTGGAGCAACCCCACTACCCGAGGTTCCAGGACTCTTCCAGAGACGGTAAAAGGGTACCGGGGTTAAGGGGCGCTGAAGAGCGGCGACCACCTTCACGCAGCACCAGCAACAGTGGTTCGCACACTAAGGGCAATAGCCAACATGGGGAGCCGGGAAAAGGCTCTAAGTGGGACACAGACTATGTACCTAAATGTGTAAATTGTCATGAGAGGGGCCACACAGCAAAAATCTGCCCACTAAATGATGAGCCCATGCAATGCAACAGCGTGGAACCTTATTCGCTGTTGTCCCAATGTATGGGCCCTAGCCCAGAGGACCCCTTGAATAACCATCTGTGGGCATTTGTAAAGGTTAATGGTAAGAGGGTTCGGGCACTTCTTGACTCTGGGAGCATGGTCACACTAGTGTCCGAATACCTCTTGCCCATTAAGAAGAAACAGGGAAACAGTTCACAAAGAGTGGCAATTTGTTGTATACATGGGGATAATCATGAATATTCCACTGTTGATGTTTTTTTTTGAAACAGAGTTTGGTTCTTTAGATTTCAAGGTGGGTATTGTACCCAAACTGGCACATGATGTGTTAATAGGGACCGACTTTCCCCATTTTCTAAAAATGTGGTCCCCCGCTCAGAATAGCGCCCAGAGTTCAATAGCGGACCATAACGAAGTATTAGAAGAAACAAATCCTTTCCCTTTTTCAGAAATGGAGGTTGACGAGGGCCCAAATAAGAAGGGGGAAAAGGAGGAGTGCTGTAAAATTCCCTTCCCCATCACTACTTTGGTAGGGAATACCCCAAATCAAGATGTTGAGCAGACACTTACCAACCCAGAACCGGATAAGACCCTCGCTGACATAGAGGTCAGTCCTGGGAGTTTTAAGAAGGCCCAGTGGGAGGACCCCACATTAGCGGTAGCAAGGGGAAATATACGGGACCAGAATAGTACTCCTGGCCAACCAGATAGGTCACTTGCTTACCCCTACTTCGAGGTAGAGAACGACCTAGTATATCGGGTTGATAAAAGGAAATCAGTTACAACTAAACAATTGTTGGTACCACGGACATTCCGTAACGTAGTATTACACCTCGCACATAGTCATCCATTGGGGGGACACCTAGGGTTGGAAAAGACAAAAGAAAAGGTTCTCCGAAGCTTCTATTGGCCTGGGGTTCTGGCAGAAATTACGAATTATTGTTCCTCATGCCCAGAATGTCAGATCACCGCCCCGTTCAAGGCGTACCGCAGCCCATTGGTACCCCTTCCCATAATAGAGGTACCATTTGACCGGATTGCTATGGATCTAGTAGGACCCCTAATAAAGTCTGCTAGGGGACATCAGCATATATTGGTAATATTAGATTATGCCACCCGATATCCGGAGGCAGTTCCCCTACGTAGCACCTCAGCTAAAAACATAGCAAAAGAGTTAGTAGTTCTGTTTTCCCGGGTCGGGATTCCTAAAGAGATTCTATCTGACCAGGGAACACCATTTATGTCCCAAGTAACGAAAGAGCTATGTAAACTCCTAAAAATCAAGCATCTCAGAACCTCAGTCTATCATCCACAAACAGATGGTTTAGTGGAAAGGTTCAATAAAACCTTAAAGAGCATGTTACGGCGGGCGGTTGATAAAGATGGGAAAAACTGGGATTGTTTGTTACCGTACCTGTTATTTGCCATTAGGGAAGTTCCCCAATCATCCACAGGCTTCTCCCCGTTTGAACTATTGTATGGCCGACACCCAAGGGGCTTACTGGATATAGCCAAAGAGACTTGGGAACACGAGGTTACCCCTTACAGAAGTGTAATAGAGCATGTTGCCCAGATGCAGGACCGCATTGCTGCAGTCCTACCCATAGTGAGGGAACACATGGAGAAAGCTCAAGAAGCACAGAGGAATACATATAATAAGGGTGCTAGGGTCAGAATTTTTTCTCCAGGTGATAGGGTACTAGTTCTGGTTCCCACCATGGAGAGTAAATTCCTTGCTAAATGGCATGGACCATATGAGGTCTTGGAAAGAGTGGGAGAAGTAAATTATAAGGTAAGACAGCCAGGTAGGAGGAAACCTGAGCAAATTTACCATATAAACCTACTCAAGCCCTGGAAAGATAGAGAAGTCTTGTTAACCCTAGTACCCCCAGGTCCGTCAGAGAATCAAGAAACTGACCCAGAGGTTAGCATAGCTGAAACCCTGTCTGTTCATCAGAAACGAGAGGTTCAGAATTTAGTGAAAAGAAACAAAGAAATCTTCTCTATACGGCCAGGTAGAACTAGCGTAATTGAACATGACCTAGTCTCTGAACCGGGGGTCCGAGTTAACCTTAAACCGTACCGAATCCCAGAGGCCAAAAGAAAGGCTATAAGTTTAGAGGTTAAAAAAATGCTAAAACTAGGTGTAATTGAGGAATCCCAAAGTGGGTGGAACAGCCCTATAGTCTTAGTCCCAAAGCCAGATGGTACAACAAGGTTTTGTAATGACTACCGGAAACTAAACGCGGTGTCAAAATTTGATACTTATCCTATGCCCAGGGTAGATGAACTTGTAGAGAGACTGGGCAAAGCCCGATATCTCACAACCCTAGACCTAACAAAAGGGTACTGGCAGGTTCCCCTCACAGAAAGGGCAAAAGAAAAGACAGCCTTCTCAACCCCAGACGGCCTCTTTCAGTATAAGGTGTTGCCTTTTGGCTTACATGGAGCTCCCGCCACATTCCAAAGAATGATGGATAAAATTTTAAAACCACATGCTCGGTATGCTGCCGCCTACCTGGATGATGTGGTAATCCATAGTGAAGATTGGCAATCCCACCTTCCAAAGGTCCAAGCTGTGCTTGACGCAGTCCGGTCTGCTGGACTAACTGCTAACCCCGCTAAATGCACTATTGGTCTGGAGGAGGCCAAGTATCTGGGATATTCTATTGGCAGAGGTTTACTCAAACCCCAAACACTCAAAGTGGAGGCGATACAAAATTGGCCAAGGCCAGTTACAAAAAAACAAGTAAGGACCTTTTTGGGGTTAATTGGGTACTATAGAAGGTTTATTCCCAATTTTGCAACTAAGGCAACCCCACTAACTGACCTCACAAAAGCAAGAGGACCGCTAATGGTAAAGTGGTCCCCCGAAACCGAACAGGCCTTTAGAAGCCTGAAAGAAGCTCTCTGTGCCCAACCAGTGTTGGTCACACCTGACTTCTCCAAAGAGTTCGTAGTCCAAACCGACGCATCTGAGGTAGGGCTGGGGGCGGTACTCTCCCAGGAGTCTCAAGGTGAGGAGCACCCCATCCTTTATTTAAGTAGGAAACTAAATCCCCAGGAGAAAAATTACTCCATAGTAGAGAAAGAGTGTCTCGCAATAAAGTGGGCTGTAGAGACGCTCAAATACTACCTGTTGGGGAGAAAATTCCGGTTGGTCACAGATCATGCACCCCTTACCTGGATGTGTCAAAACAGGGAAAAGAATGCTAGAGTGACCAGGTGGTTCCTAAGCCTACAACCCTTTAAATTTTCTGTGGAACACAGGTCAGGGCACAAACATGGCAATGCTGACGGGTTGTCAAGGATGCACTCCCTAATATCCATGGTCGCTCATCCCTCGAGGTCTGAGCTGGGGGGGAGGATATGTGACAGAAACCAGGGGATGGTAATAAATTCCGTATATAGGGCTCCCAGGATACTAGACAGTTTCTATCCTGTTTGGCCTGGGAGTGCAGCCTTATAATACATACACTCCATCCCACAGTTTGGCAAGCGCTGGAACTGAGGGATGAGAGATCCAGACCAGAGTTTGTCTGCTGCCTGATTTCTGTCACCTGTCATGCTAATTAGGAATCAGGTATGAAAGACTGATTTCCTGTTTGCTCTGGTCTCCCCACAAGAGCCAGGAGGCTGGAAGGCTGCTGAACTACAGAGGGGAGAAGCCTCTTCCCCAAACAGGTTCAATCTTTCTGTTCATTTGTGTAAGACTGCAAAAGTACCGTGTTTTGATGTTGGAAGTGGAAAAGCCACTTCCAACCCTGAGGCAGGGATATCTAAGTTAAGTTATCGCTCAGGTGAGCAGCTTTTGTTTTGATCTGTTTTCTGTTGTATGCACTGTGGCAGTCTCAGTGCCTGGGACTGAATAAACCAGGCATAGCCTGTTTAAAGGAACAGTACGTGACGCCTCATCATTTAACCTACCCTAAAAGACCGTGTTCTAAACAGTCCCGGACAAACGACGGAGCCCCGGAGTAAGCCGTTTGTCACAGTATGTATGTATGTATATGTGTATATGTGTGTGTGTATGTATATGTGTGTATATATATATATATATATATATATATATATATATATATATATATATATATATATATATATATATATATGTGTGTGTATATATATGTATATATGTGTGTATATATATGTATATATGTGTGTATATATATATATGTGTGTGTGTATATATATATATATATATATATATGTGTGTGTGTATATATATATATATATATATATATATGTGTATATATATGACTGCAGTGTGTATTGTGTCTGTGTGTTGGTGGTGATTGAATGCAGCGGTGCACAATCTGAGGGGGGTCGCCCCGGCGCAAGATTATTTAGGCAGGGCGCGTGCGGCAAAACCTGGCTGCGCAGGCGAAAAAGATGTGCGCGCGCGGCCGAACAGAATAGTGCAGGTGGCGGTCACATAATTCGGAGGTACGGGGGAGGAGCACGCGCGAGCCCTGTGATGTCAAACGCCGCTCCCTCCGGTGTCTGCCCTACAATAACGCTGTGTTGCTGCTCTCCTCCGCTGGCAACCTGCTTCGCTGCGATCCTCTGCAAGTGAAAGGGTAGGCTGCCACTTTATCACTCATACTATGAATGTACAGAATTAAGGTAAAAAAAGTGTAAACACTTCCCCACTCGTGCTTGCAAAATTATGCAGGACACCCTGTGCTCATGCTTGGAGAGTTGGTGATGTCACCGCTCTCAGCGGCAGCGTGGACGCAGTCTAATTTTGCAAGAGCGAGCTGTTGAAGTATGTAAGTATTTAAGCTGCGCTTATAGTGCCGGCGACGCGACGTCATCCGAAAAATGCATTGTCGCTGCCGCGTGCGCTTATAGTAAGCGTGATGTGGCGATGCGATTTTTTGAAGCCGGCAATATTTGATTTTTCAGGGGCTGTCGCCTCATGTGACAGCCCCTGAACCAATCAATGGCCAGGTCGCCCGCACCGCCGCCGCAAAGCGAAATACAACTTTTGCTAGCGTCGCCGTCGCGGGCACTATACGCGCGGCCTTAGACATATTTGTATTTACATTGTATACCGTTTAATAAAGGTTTTTTTTTAATGTGATTTTGATCAGACAGGGGGGGGCCCGAGAAATTTCATGGATTAAAAGGGGGGCTCGGCCTAAAAAGTTTGCTCACTCCTGGTATAGAGGACCCTTTTGGCATGACAATCCCTTTCTGGATCTCATCCCACCTTCTCACGAGCTCCTCTTGGGCTTCCTCAGCAGAGTACACCCCCACATCCCACCAAAGATCCACTACATCTCCCTGCATCAGGATGAACCGGGTGCGGTCCAAGAAGGCCGAGTATCCTTCGTATAATGGAGCCCACCATTTGGTGCTATGCCCTGATGACTGCTCCCGTACTACTATTGTAGTCTCAGCCCCTTCCACGTCCCGACCAGACGAGACACCAGACGTGGAACTAGAATGAGTGGATGCGCCATGACGCTTTGGCCTTCACCGTACCATATGCGTGTAAACTGTGGGGTTCTTTCTGGGCGGTTTTACATAGGGCACCACTTCCCTTCCTGATCTCTCATCCGAGGTGATACAGTCCCCCCAGTCCATGGTTGACGCAGGCCGTCCCTCCGAAGTATCCCGTGACTCCACTGACCCACCCTGGCTTGAACATGACCCCACGGGAGACATGACAGGGGCAGGGGTGGGGGCATTGGCCTTGGCATTGGGCAATGGGAATGGGGAAGTGTCCTTGCCCTTGGCAAATAAACTAAGAGTTTGGCAATGCCACAACCCGTGGTAGCTTTGGGTGATGCCGACTCACCAATCCTCTTTTCTCCGCGGCTTTGCACAGCTTGCCGGTATCTGTCCATATCCCTTTGAGACAGGCTGGTACTAATCAGCGCCACTGACGGATGCTTCCGGTCCGCTCCGCTGTACGAACCGGAAGTGATGTCATCATCCTCTCGCGAGGTCGCGCCATCTTAGACTGGGTCCCGCACGTAACTTCCTCTTCTTCTACTTCTACGTCTGGCACCGGATGTCCAGTGACGCTCCTTGGCTCTGCTTGGGCCTTGGTCAGGGCCTTCTCTTCGGCCGCCTCCTTCGGAGCCTGTGGAGAATATGAGGGTATCTCACCACTCCGCTGGCTTGCGATGGGATCCTCTTCCGCCGGTCTCATCTCCGGCTGTTCCTCCGGCACACTGGGAGTCGCCACGGCCGTGGGACTCTTCCGCGGTTCCGGCCGCACCAGCACTTGCTGCCAAGGAATGTCGATGTGCAGTGGGCCCAGGCCACAGGTAAGCCACTCTTCTTCTGCAGCACCACTGTTGTTGTCCGCCGGTAGGCGCGTCACCCCTAATGCACCACTCCCATTCTCGTCGTCCGACGATGATGATGGTGATGAAGGTAAGGGACCTCCGCAGGGGACCAACAGCGAGGTTCCTGACTTCCGCTGAGGGTGCAGGCCTCCACACCATCCTTCTCAGGCGCCACCATCAATAGCGATCCCCATTCTCTGGGATCAGCCACCTTCTCCTCTTTAATCTTGGGTGGTTCAATGGACGTCAGCATGGCTGTAGTTTCTCCTGCCCCAGGGTGTCCTGGTACAAACAGCTCCACGGCTCACAAGTAGTGGATCCCGCATTGTGGACATCTCGCCGTTGTGCTGGCTTCGCCTCCTGGTAATCTGCACTGCATACACAGACACCTGAGGACCTCTCTCCCCCCTGCTTTTACTACCAGGAAGCCTCCTGGAAGGTGGTAGGGGTGGATGTCAAAGTCCGCTATTATTTGCTCACTAGTTGCACTGGTTAACGGAGACACTCGACACGACAGTCTATCTTGCTCGCCAGCTTTGCGCAACTGAAGGAGAGCAAGCTCACATCCGGCTCCTCCTTTACTCAATGTAGCTTGCTCTGATTGGTTCGTGCAGTGACCCCTCCCTCTGGTGGAGTTTAGAGGAGGGTCACTCAGCTGCACGTCAGGACCCAGAATCGGCGCTGAGCCTATCACAGTACCAGGGGGCGCGGTCACAGCTTTCGCGCCACATCTCCAGCCAGGGCGGGGTTCTGACTTTCGCGCCAGTCCCGGCCAAGTTTCTGCAACTCCTTTCTCTGCACACAGTCCATGCGGTTCCCCAGGTTGGTGGGAGTCGCCATTTTGGATCACTCTGCAGTCCATACTCACAGTAGCTTCAACTTGCGTAGTAAGCACCGACTGGCAATCAGGTACCTAATCTTCCATCTCACACATAATCAGAATGTCCTCACTGGTCTCCTCCTCTGATGCACCCAGAGAATTCAGGCAGGACAAAAAGGGCGTGGCTATGGCTTTCGCGCCACTCCACAACCTACTCATTATAGGCGTATCCACACACGATTCCTCCGCTGTCCACACAGCACGTGCGCTTCTCATTTCTGGCGCGAACTGCCATTTTGGGCTTTCCGCACCGCGCGGGACCACATCATACATAACCGCCATCTTCATTTCCTTTCTTACTGCGCACATGGTGCTCCTCTGTTGGGCAGCCGCCATACTGATGCAATAAAGTATGCCAGCATGCACATCTACATATATCTCAAGGGTATATGCCTCAGTTGTCGTGCAATACCTCAGGCTAAGCTAACTCTCTCTTGTGTATGCTGCACATGGTATCAGTTCAGTGTAAGTGCTCTGCGGTGTATAGTCTGGTTACTGGCTAGAAGTACTTAGGATCTGCCCTATTGTACTTAACATGTCACCTAATCTTGGCTACACATAGTGCTGACCCTACCAGAAGTTCCTCACCTATGTTAACAGGCTACCCCCTTAGGCCTCAAACATCTACCCGCCTCAAGGTGACTTCACTAGCAATAGCCTTGTCTCCAGATCTATATCACACCGTACAGGGGCATCTAGGGTGTGCTTTGCGAGTAGACATCCTGCTCCTGACTACCCCTAGACTCCCTTCCTTCCGCAGCACTCACCTGGAAGCATACATGTCTCTACATCAGTTCGCCTAGCTGAATGCTTGTCCTGATTCTATCTCAGCAGCGCCTCCAAATGTAACAGAGTTTCCCAGGCCCAATGTCATGTTGACCCCCTTGTGTGGAAACTAACCCATGTTACATAAGGTATAGTGTGGTGCACCTGCTGGTTTACAGAATCCCCGAGTCTCCCGCGAGGGTATGGGGGATGGCATCAGGACTGGCTTATGAGGTAGTGCTGAGTTATACTCACTCATGGTACAGCGCCTCCATCTCTTCCAGAACCCTTGCGTAGCAGGGAGGAGTCTCTGAAAGAGAACCTCTTTGTGAACCTTCTTCCCGAGTGACTCCACAATCAGGACAGACGATCTTTATCTTTGACATCCTTTATTGCAGCATACATTGGCCAGCTGCCCATCATAGTGGCCGGTCGTTAGCCGCTCATCACAGGTTGTCAACCCAAAGGAAGTCCCTGGACACCACTCCTAGTCAGGACCCTAGAAGCTGCCCTTGCTCTTCCCTTACTGGAGTAAGAGGAATAGCCTGCCCACACCTCTCCCCTAAGGGAGGGCCACAAAACCTGCCAAAGCCTTGACAGTTTGCTGGGTCAGACCAGTCTCACTCAGGTGGGGTGAGACACTAACTAAATACAGGAAATGCTGTGCACTAAATAGCTCCAATAGGCACCACCCCTGTATCACTGTAATTGGACACAGAGCCTGATGACACTACCTTCACCAGATACTACACAGCACAGGAGTGTGAGGGAAAACCCCATGATTACTCCTGGCAAACCTGCCCTTAACAGGGATTATTGCACAGGAGGAGAAAGACATATAACCCCCAAACTACGCAGGGCTACACTAACTTCTATGCCATGCAACGTGTTAAACAATACAAGTCACCCACCCTGTAGTAGAATAGAGTATTTGGGAGGAGGTGGGAAGTGAAGGCGAATTGGGTTGGGAGGGGGGGAAGACTTGAGTCCATGTGCGGGGGGGGGGGGAAGAATTGAGTGAGAGGAGGAAGATGGAGAGAGAGGAGGAAGGGGGGAAGTGAGGGAAGGGGAAAGAGTGAGAGATGAGGCAGGAGGAGAGAGTGAGGGAGGGAGAGGGGGGAGAGTCAGATGAGTAAGACGGGAGTAAATAAATAAATCAAATTATGCTTAGTCCGCGTATTGAGCGTTTTTTGCCCAAGGGTGGAAATGACAAATGACTTAAACTGTTTTGCACAGAATAACAATGTAAAAAAAGGGACTTATTATTGATGCATTTTATTCCTCCACATATTTTTTTTCCCTTTCTCTAATTCTGGTTGTCATATGTAACTGCTTATATGTACCTATTAGTCACAATTATTATTATTTTTATTTATTATTGTAGCCTTTTGACAATAACACCGGTAAATTCTGGCTCCGACTCCCAGTCAGGTTGGCCTCCCCTGCTATAGACCATGAGAGCATTACCAGTAGAACACCATAAAGACACAGGGGGCTATGCACTAAGCAGTGATAAGTCGTTTTAAGAGCGCAAAGTGCTTTTAGAACGTGAAGTTCCGCCGAGCGCTATTCACTAATCCGCGCAAACAGGCACTTTGCGGTCTAAAACGGGCTTTTTCTAAGTCCAACTTTGATCGTACGATCAGCTGTTTGCGCTGAATCCTGCCCTTTGCGGGATTCACTAAGCAACGCAAACTGATCATACGTTAAAGTTGCGCTGAATAAAGCTCACAAGCTAAAGGCAGGTGATAAAAAAAGCTGGACTTAGAAAAAATTCTTTGTTTACCTTTTTGCAGGCGCAAAACCAATACAACAAACAAACTCTGAAAGAACCATAAAACGCATTAGCCAACATAATACAACATTAACTACAAACGAACACCAATCGCAAACATTTTATTACATTAAGCATGAAATAAAAAAAACAATGACATCCACCTAAGACATCCCGTGAGCTTCCTGTTTCCCCGGGAGTCGGAGGGCCACCGCTTCTAATGGTAAGTAATATATTCAATGTTTGTAAATGTCTCTTTTTACAGGTTTTTTCATTGGATGTGATTTTTGATTTTTTGGGGGAGGCACATTGACTGATAATATATTAATCTGTACCACTTTAGGGTACAGATTAATACATTATTATTACAATATTTGGGGGCATTTGTGGCTTGGTATTGCTGTTGGTTTTTTTAATGTCAGTTTCTTAGGTGGATGTCATTGTTTTTTTTATTTCATGCTTAATGTAATAAAATGTTTGCGATTGGTGTTCGTTTGTAGTTAATGTTGTATTATGTTGGCTAATGCGTTTTATGGTTCTTTCAGAGATTGTTTGAATGTATTTCTTTGTCTTTTAATGTTTACATTCATTAATGTCGTTGTAATTAATTGGTTTGATTGGTTAGTGTTACTATTCATTTTGAGTTGGTTTAGGAATGAATTGGTTTCATTGGTTAATGGTTTAATTAAATAATTGTTGATGTTGTTACTGCTTGTATTGATTGGATTAGCTGGCTACTGTTTTTATTTACTTTATTTAGGTATGCTAATGCAGTGTTTAATAATGGGCAAATAATCTATTATCCACATCTGGATAATAGTTATTTTGCACATTATTTTACTTTATGTGTTAGGGCGGATAGGGGGAGGGGGGTCTTGTATTGATGTTTGATAATTCTTTTTTTAATATACATTTTAATTATAGTGTAGATGTGCAGGGGGTCTCCGGAGCTGACCCGCGTTGGTTTCAGGTTACGAGGACCCCCTACTTCAGGAGATACTGGCCCCATTATGGGGTAGCGGTATCCCCTGCACTTTCAAGCGTCCGCGTCACGTGACCGGGACATTGAAATTCTGCAGGGGATACCGGCACCCCATAACGGGGCCTATATCTCCTGAAGTAGGGGGTCCTCGGACCTGAAACCAACGCTGTTCAGCTCCGGAGACCCCCTTCTCATGTACACAATAATTAAAATGTATTTATTTATTGTACGATCGCCTGTAACAGCCTTGCATGGAGATGGCAAATCTCCATGCAAATGTTACAAGCGGCTTTTTTTTCAATCAGCTAGCGTACGTAAAGGTTAAGAACGCAAGCAGGGGGAAAATACATTGCACGCACGATAAGCCAGTTTTGGGCACGTCCGATAAAAAATGGGCTGAGGGCCTTAGTGAATCGCGCCGCCGGCTTCATTTTTTATCGGACGTGCTAATTTTTTTCAGCCCGGCGCGAAAGCTCGGAGCTTACTGCATAGCCCCCACAGTGAGATACACAAATCATAGAGAGCGATGTTTACTAAATTAATTGAGCCCATAATGTAAATACTGTACTACACACACAGTAACATATTTTAGGGAGACATACTCATCAGAAATCAGACACTACGAAGTGTGCACAACAAATCTTGTTCTTTCCCCTCCAAGACGAGAACCCAAGAGCATCTCCAGTAAGGAGAAAAAGAGGATGACAATCCAAACAAAAAGACAACCAGGTAATTAATACTACAACAGGGATATTTTATAATTAGTAACAATTCACTAACAAATAACAAATTGTCAAATTATCTAAAGGTCTGACATTGGCCCCCAGTGCTGGCCCTAATGCATTTAAATTACCCAGATACTAATAAATTAACAAGAAAGCCGACATTGAAAAGACACCATTTAAAAAGGAAATATGATCACCCTATAGAAAGGACAGTGATGAAGATTTTGAACACACTAACCCTACAGTACTAATCCAAGCTCCTTTTTTTAGACCCAGGATTGAAGCAGGGGGTCTCTGTAGCTGAACCTCGTTAATTTCAGCTCTGGGGACCCCCTGCTTCCAGAGATACTTACCTCTGCAGTAGGTGCTGGTACCCAATCCTGCTGAGCTGCTGGGCTTTAAACTTTAGAGCTCCCAAGTCACATGGGCCAATAGGAAGCTGAACCTTATGACATCATGGATTCCTATTTCCCCACAGGGTACATGGGTTTTGAAACTCCGCCATAATGTGAACCCTGGTAGCGGAGCGGCTACCGGCATCTACTACAGCGGTATCTCCAGAATCAGAGGGTCTCCAGAGCTGAAAATAATGGAGTTCAGCTCCGGAGACCCCCTGCTTCAGTCATGGGCAAATAAAAAAGAGCTTGGATTGCTGCTTTAAACACAAATCGACATTCTATCTCAAATTATAAGAAGTATTTTTTTTAGATAGGAACTATGACGTGGGTGAAGTACACAAGGATATGATCAGAGCAAGAACAATAGAAAGATCCGAAATTCTGGATCCCAAAAAGAGACCCAAAAATATGTTTGCTCCGTTTATTACAGAATACAATAGGGACTCATTTAAGTGTAACACTGTTCCCCCCCCCCCGCCCCCCAGTGGGAGATACCAAGCTTCTGCTACCTAGGGTGTGATGCGCATACCTGTTAGGGTCAGGATAGCTGATCTGATCTGCGGTGATATGGAGATCAGGACAGGCTTAGGTTCTTCCTCTGAGCTTTTTCTCAGGGTGCATAGCGCCTCCAGCCGTAGTGGGCTCCAGGGTGGCCGAAGATCACTCCCTCCTTGCATGCCGAAATCAGCTCCAGGACTTTCGTGCGTACCTACCGGCCATTGGAAAGCGCTCCTACAGAGGTCGTTTTTGTGAATTTCGTTTAAAGGATAGATTTATTTGTTAGCCCCATTCCCAGTAAGTGTGTTAACCCTGTAAATTGTGTTACATTGTGTGTATGTCTTTTCCTGAAATAAATGACAATTTATTTTACCTCCTTGCTTTGCTCAATCAATGATCCTGGTATAAAAGGTGTTAATAAACCTGGTCTCCCGTGACTGTCCCTGAGGAAGCTGCAAAATTGCAGTGAAACACGTAGGGCAATTGCAGTGGACTGAAATATTGAGGCAAAACCGAGCACAGAGGATTCCAACACCAGATCCGGCAAAGCCAGTGCACACTGACAGGGAAGCTGTAGCGAGCGCCAGGAGAGCAATGCTATCACCACAAATATACTGATTGGAGGCTTGGGGCAACTTTTATCCGTACCAATGCTTTTGACTCACATATGTGTGTGAGTTTGTTACGTGAGTTTCACATTTTGTATTTGAGTAAAAACCGTTCTGCACTATGTGCATTTTTTCTTCTGATTGTTTTAAAGCATTCATGGAAGATATACATTATACTGCTGTAGCCCCCTTTCCCCGTGTATAAGGGAATCTACCTGTGCTGCAGTACCTGCGTGGCTTACACGAGGTCTGCCACTGGGAGCCTGGGGTGGTCACGTTCGTTGGTATACCGCGCCTCCACCTGAGAGAGATCCTAACACAATAGGATAACCCCTCACAGGAACCCACCAGTAAAGAATAAGAGTACACACACAGTATGGCTAACTATATTTACTGGCATATAACTGATAACACTATAACATACAAGACCACCAAGGCCGTACCCACACAGTACATCCACTGTACAGCCACCACTTGGTCCACACCCCGGTTAGGGTTCCCCAAAGTTGTAAGGGTGCCTTGGGCACCTAAACACCCGGTGTCCATAAGACAGGCCCACCCCAAAGTGTGGGAGGAGTAGCGTTACCCCTCTGTATGGACGGTGGTGCATGTTGGTACCTATGCAGACAAGGCCGAACTGTAGCTTGGATCTGTCGGACCACAGAGTGATCCCACGACTCGATCTATTTGCTCCTTCCATGAAGGAGTCCACCTCTGAGGGAGCTCCCGTTGGAGGGTGTCCCCTTTAAGTGTCTCTTTAGGTGACCTCATGGTCTGGTCCCAGACCACAGGCCGCAACTCACAGCGTGGCTGTCTGTCACTGCAATGGGCTAATGGGGAGTGTCCATATCTAGGGGCCTTCCCTATAGCACCACAAGCTGACAGGGTCAGGGGATTAGCTGGGCCCTAAAGGAGATGCCTGGCCTAGTCCGGGAGCCACTTGCACCGGACACTCCCTTACCCCTTGCTGTCCCTGCTCCGACTGGCGTTGTCCTCACAGTGCGCCAAATGTATCTCTTACTCTGGCTGGGGATACCGCAGCCTTATTGGCTGTGCTCCCCCATGTGGTGCTGCAGCCCCTGAGGCTGCTGGGACTTGTAGTCCCTAGGTCTGCGCTGCAGAGCCTATTCTAAGATGGAAGCCACTCGCGGCCTTACTGCGCATACGCACGCTTCTCCTCACGCATGCACCATATTCAAAATGGCAGCCCCTGTTGTCGGATGCACTTGGGGCTCTGGTGACTTGGTCATCCGCCTGGAGGCTCTACCTGGCGGCTCCTACTCCGCCCACAGTCCTGACAGCCCAGCAGTTCCTCCCCCTCCCCCGCATCGGAGGTAAGGAGGGAACAAGGAGGACCTGGCTACACTGCAGACAAGGGACGATCTTTCCCCATTGAAAAGGCTTGACATACTGTACATGTACACTTGTGAGTGAACTGGAGACTGCTTTGGAGCCCAATTCTATGCTGTGTAGCCAGGTCCCCTCCGGTCCCCCGGTGTATTTATGTGTTCCCGTTACCTCCGCTGATGTGTGGGATGCTGCGGGAGGCGTGAGGCTGCTACTGGGGCAAGCACATCGCGGGTGGCTCGGGCGGCTGTCTCTGCAGGGCGCCGCCATGTTGGTTTGCGCGCACCCACGAAGGTTTGCGCATGCGCAGTGAGACTCGCGGCGGCCATGACAGTTGCGTATGCGCAGTAATGAAGCGCACGAGGCGGCAATAGGAAAAGGTTGCAGACAGAGCTAAAACTCCCATGCTGCGTAGGGAGATGCTGCTACGTGACTCACCACAATGAATGGGATGGCTGGGTTGCTCCTGGAAAGGGAGGATTGATATGGCATGCTGGGACAGGAAGCAGGGAGTCAAGACCTGGACCTAGATGGTGCAGGTAGGGTCCACGGAGCTGTGCTCCAGGGACTAGGCCAGACGTTGCCCCCAAGGGCCCAGTTAGTCCCCTGAGACACAGTAGAGGAACTTATATGTAAATGCTGTAGGAAAGGCCTTAAGGTAGGGACCTTTCTCACCATAGCATTAGTGCGAGAGATGCTGCAGGACATTGCCTGAAGGAGAAGTGCAGCTTGTTGTCTGAGAGCAGATCAAGGCTCAATATTAGAGACTGCTTATAGGGGTGCCATCCGGCTGGAGGCCCCTCCAGAGAAGTCAACCTGAGGATCCATCCAGGAGAGGAGCATCACACTGCGCTGAGGAACCACGCTGCGGATCTACAGGTTGTTGCTGGTTATTCTGGTCTTGACTAAGACCAGGGAGCTATTTCTAAGTGCACCACCGGGCCCCAACACAGGAAAGCGTGCTATCCCCTCACACACTTTGAGAGAGAGACATTCAGTGGTTAAGTGCCATTAGACATTCAGTGTTTGGGGACATTCACCTGGACTGTGTATTATTGGGTCATATGCTGGGGCTGTGTTACTGTGTTATGATACGGTCATGCATTATATGATAGTTAGTAAATACTGTTCTTATACAAACGTGTGTAATTACTGTGTATGTTGGTTCCGGTGAGGGAATACTCCCACCACGCTGGGATCCCTTATCGGTGGAGGAGCTGCACCGTGTAATAAGTGTATCCCAGGCTCCCAGTGGCGGAGGCTCAGGCCTCCTGTTATCCACACAGGTAAAAGCAGCACGGGTAGTTTCAGTACCCAGTGGGTACAAGGACTACAGCTGTGACACATTGCACCTGTTTTTCTCGATTTCTTTTTTGTTGTACCTGAGATTATTCATGCCCTAATTCATTTTGAATGTTTAGATTTTAAGAGGACTGACTTTTCAGATGTGGGAAATGATTTAAGGGATTCTGTGGCCGGATGGAGGTATTTGAGTGGTGTGCAGGAGCAGTGGGAAAATGAAAAATGACACTACAAATGGAACATACTTTTGTGTCAGAGCAATTAGTAGAAATACAAGGGAAAGAAGGCTTTTTTTAAAAAAAAAAGAAGGTGGCAGGTATTGTAAAAGCTAAAGACAGCTTTTAGAAAATATAAGCAGACTCAACGGGGATGGAGAACTATATCAGGCTGAGCAAATAATCATATGTGCAAAGGCCAAAGCAGAAGATAAAATTGCTCAGTGAGTAAGGAAGAGAGACAAAATTTTTTCTAGATATGTAGCCCCCTTTCCCAGTGTCTAAGGGAACTACGCATGCTGAGTACCTGTCTGGCATACAGAAGGCCTGATCCTCCGCGTTCTTTGGTACACAGTGCCTCCACCTGGGAAAGATCCTAGCGCAGTAGGATAACCCCTCGCAGGAACAATACCGGCAGTAAATAAAGGCACACACTGGTATAACCAACTATATTTACTGACACATATAACATAACACAATAATCACACAAGGCCCCACATGTAGTACCCACACAATATGTAAATATCCCGTGAGATTCCCCAAAGTACTGAGGTGCCCTGGGCACCTAACCACCCGGTGTCCACAGAGCCAAGCCCACCAAAATATATCTATCTGCCTGCTCCCTGCATGCACTCTTAAGGCTCATGGGACTTGTAGTCCCCTTGTGGAGCCGTCGGCAAGATGGCCACCGCATGTTTCTTCTGTGTATGTGCGAGAGTTCTATCGCGCATGCGCGATATTCCAAAATGGTGTGCCCTTTGCCGGCATCCGCCACGTAGCTCCGAAGCACCTGATCGACTCCCTGACAAGCCACAGCTACCTCGCCCGAGCGGAGGTAAGCGGGGAGCTCGACTACAGATATATAAGGGAAAGGGGAAAAACTAAAGGTCTTGTTGACAGAGAAAATTCAGTTTACAGAAGAGAAAGTCCGTACTGGACACACAATAACCACATTAACCCCTGAAGCACCAGATTGTTTAAAATACTTAATATCTCATGATATTATCAAAACAGGGACCATGGTAAAATTGAGAGGTTACAGGGGATGGGAGGGAGAGGGCTTGAAACTGCATGTGGTGGAGGGTGAAGAGAGCATCAGGAGAGATACTTCTTCCTCTGTAACAGGAAAGAAGGAGACAAAGTCAGGCAAAGGAGGATTAAGAAGGAGGGATGTGGAAGGGACAGAGGGGATTTATTTGTGGATAGCTTTCACCTTGCACTTGATATAATCTTGAAAGTCTTGGGGTGTAATGGAATGAGTGAAGCATGGTTTGGTGGGAGACTGGTGAGAAATGTGGAGAGCATCTAGGGCCATACAGTACATCCAGCAGCAGTGTGAAGGTGGGTGGAGGCGCAGAGGGGCAAAAGGGGTTACATTGTAAAATTAAGAGTCCGGGAGAAAAATTACAAACAATTCTGTGTTAAGTCCTCTTTTTGTGTGTCAAAGAGCATTAACATTTTGAGTTTAAATATTTTCTGTTGTTGAGTGCTTTTATCAAATAAAGAGTTATGTCTGCACACCAAAATATGTATAATAAAAGCAATATACTTGTGATTAGAGGTACCGGTGCTCCGTGGTTCAGGGAAAAACCTGTCTGGTGTAATTTCAACGTATATGAACAAAGTGGAGGATCCAGGTCACTACGGATTTGTAGAAAATAAATTTATTCTAGGCACACACAACGTTTCGAGCTGTACAAAGCTCTTTCTCAAGTGACTGGCCTGTTGAGTCCTTTTTTGGACTCGGACTTTTAAATCATTTATGCAATGATCTGGCTGTGAAAAGTGGTGTCTCAGTGGAGTGCAGCATCTTCTTCTTTATGGTGTGTTTTTGTGTGTCTGTGTAGGTTCATTCTAGTTTGAAGTTTTTAGCAGATTTCACCAATGTTGCATACTTGGTTAAATGGACCACATTGAATCATATGTAAGGGGGTCACTCCCGGTATCCCTGATTTTCCTTGGCCCCCTGTCTTATCCCTGTGGCAGTGGGGGAAGGGGACGGCGACTTCTCCCGGTGGGCGCCGCCATCTTGGTTGTGACGCGAGGTTTGCGCAATGCGCAGAGGTTGGCAAGGGTAGCGGTGGCCATTACAAGTGTGCAGGAGCTCTGGGAAGTTGCGCAGGCGCAGTTAAGCGTAGCGGCGGCCATTACAGCTTCGCACAGGCGCAGAAGAGATCGCGCACGCGGTTCCCATAGGAAAGAGGTCCTAAGTGGACTACATCTCCCAGCAGCCTCTGGGGAATGCCCTATGATCCCTGTCACATGCAGTCAGACAGCCACTAAGGCTGACAGATTCTCATGCTGCAAAGAAGATACAATGTTGTGTGGAGACAGGGATTGTTCAGTCAGGCTGAGGACACAGAGGGGGAAAGAAGGGGGGCAGAGAGCTGCGAGCTTCTGCCCTAGGCCAGAAATCCCCAGGCTAGAGTTGAAGCCCTGACTCCCCACTAGAGAGGGTGGGTGTTCATAGGGACAGGCCCTTAGGTAAGGACCCTGTGCCCCTTCAGCTGTGTGCTAGGCAGGGACCAAGTGACAGTACCTGTGCCGTTCCTTAGTGCAGGAAGAGAGAGAGGCCCTGCTGCAGTTCTTTAGTGCAGGGACCCAGTATAGTGTATGCTGCATGTTCCTGTAAGCTGTGTTGCTAATACAGAGACTGTCCTTATGGTGGGACGTTCGGCTGGACCCCATCCACGCGGAGGTACAGATCAGCGCTGGACCAAGCGGCGCTGGTAGATCCTTTGCGAAGACACCCAGGTGTAGAGACACCTGGGCAGGTATTTACAACCTTCCACATGTGCACCAACTTTAACTTGCTCCTCACATGTGACAGGCCTGTTCACACACATGGGTGGGCTTGGACTCTTTGGACACGGGGTTGGGAAGGAGGTTATACAGTAGCCCAGTTAGGGGCAAGGTTATAGTTGCCAGCTAGTGGCAGAGGGTGGTACATATATCTTGTTGTGTATTGCTGATGTATGTGTTAAGTTACATTCTGCATATAGTAAAGACCGTTGCTATTTTACATCCAGTGTATGTGTTCATTTCTATGTTTCCTGCGAGGAACAACTCCCGCTCTGCTGGGAGCCATCGCAGGTGGAGGCGCTGCACCATATAGTAGTAGTAAGAGTAATTCACCACAGGTTCCCCGTGGCGGAAGCTCAGCCCTCCTGGTTGCCAAACAGGTACAGCACCACACTGATAAGTAGTCAGATACACCTACCCACCTCAATCTCACTTAGGGTGGGGGTAAGAGGGCTACACATATATACTACATTCCTAGCTGTGGAGCAGAATGATCCTTTAACATTGAATGTTCGATGTGTGTGGCTGGCTGTGGGATCTTGGCATATGTGTTTGAAAAGCTTGCAGCGTGTTTTGTTGCATGGTCTTGTGCCATTCTCAGCGTCCTTGAGTTCGTTATGAAGTTTTCTGTTGACTAACGTCTCTCTGAGGTTTTGTGGTTGCCGGAAAGCAAGGATGGGAGTTGTGCTGAAGATTTATTTTAATGTGTTATCTTCTGTCAGCAAGGGTTGCAGATTTTTGGTCATTTTGTTTTGCATTCCCTCTATTTATTTATTTATAAAAAATGTTTTACCAGGAAGTAATACATTGAGAGATACCTCTCGTTTTCAAGTTTCCCCTGGGAAAAATACATGGTTACATTAAAAGAACAGGGTTGTACAGTGTATGTATGTGACCAGCCCACTAGGGATATGTGTGTGGTTGTAACTTTCTTTTTGTATTGGAGCAGGTTTTATCGTGCAAATTTTAGTGCAGATGTGATTGTTTTGGTAATAGTCTTTGGCTTGCATCCCTCCTGTCTGAATCCTGTGACCCTTGCATTGGCTGAAGCCCCATTTTCCCCAATAACCACTGAGTAACAGTAACAGGGAGGCTGGTCAGGTATTATTTAGAAGATAAAAAGGAAGAGCAGTGAAATCAGCGCTAATGCGGTGAATGTGAATAGTGACACTATAGGTGACAATAGTATATACAATGCACTTTAAACTTAAAGTGGGGGCTGCCTAGGCAAAAAGGTTAACACAAACCAATACAAATAATACAGAGGGGAAAAAAAACGGCGCCTCCGAAATAAGATCTGACCAAACATAAAGTCTAACACGAATGGAGAGGAGTCCTGGGAGGAATCTTCAATGAAGTCTCATAGAGGACAAACAAACATGTAAGACAAAACAGAAAAGACAAAAGAAAAAAGATCTGAGTGCAACTCAAATACAAACAAAAAAGCACTGAAAAGATTGGCAAGAAAATAATTTAATGCAAGTGTATAACATATAAATAAAACAACATACACATGTAAGTTGGGCTAGAGACGCTAATAAAGCTGTAACATCCAGTAGGAGTAAAATTGGAATCCTACTTACAGCAAAGCTGAATGGTATAAACCCGTAGAACAACTGTCTTTAGATTCAGACCAGAGCCTCTGCAAAGAATAGAAACAGCAGCCTCCAGGGATCCACACTGCCGGAACAACCGCTGCTGGGCCACACACAGACCTTTGGAGTGAGTGAGGAGTACCGCAGGGGAGGACCGGGGCTGCACGCTGTTGGAGGGATCACCGGCACCATACACACAGACAACCAGGTCGCGCGATGTGCTGGTGACATCACACCAGAGCGCGAGGGCAGGGGGAGCGCCCGGGAAGGCAATGGAGCTCAAAAGAGCAGAGGCAAAGTCTGAAGGGGACAGTGCACATACGGAAGGGTTGTAACTTTCTTTTTGTATTGGAGCAGGTTTTATCGTGCGAATTTTAGTGCAGATGTGATTGTTTTGGTAATAGTCTTTGGCTTGCATCCCTCCTCTCTGAATCCTGTGACCCTTGCATTGGCTTAAGCCCCATTTTCCACAATAACCACTGAGTAACAGTAACAGGGAGGCTGGTCAGGTATTATTTAGAAGAACCCTTTTTGATAACACCAGTGCCCTAATATTTAGTAAATGTCACAGGGGCTGGCAGACAGATGGCCCAAATAACATTCATATGAGTCATGCCATATTTGTTAGTTTTTAGGAAACATGGACACTGTGACTCTTGGGGATCCTTGGCCCAATTGGAACAGAATAGGAGAAGTTCTTCTTTTAGACATGTGGGGGAGATCATGGTCATTGAAATGGCCTACGAAACAATCCCAATAAGGCTTATTAGAATTGGATACACATCTCTAGGACAAAGATTAATAATAACGCAGCTAAGATAGAGTAGGAATGACTAGACACTAAAAGACTTACAATTATAAACAAGTCAACATAATTCCATAATTATGTTGTAAGTTTATACATCTGAATGAATTATTATCGTCATTCTATTTTGCAATTGAAGTAATAAGCCTTATTTGCGTCATACTGTAAGTCTGCCTGCTAATGTTGTGTATGGTTTTGGTCTGGAAACAGACTGTTGCAAAACCTCTGAACAATACACTATGCTTGTATTATTACAGAGGGGGATATCTGTTCCAGAAATGTATGCAAGTTAATAATGCGGCTTTGAGCTCTTCTACAAAACACATCCTGTTTAAGGCAGGAGAACCTTAGGGGAACTGGCAATATTTACTCTTCCTTCCTTCAAGACAGTAATGCTGACATATAATGATCAATTATCCTACTGTATCCTGAGGGCCTGTCTTCTGCCAGAAAATTAAATGCATGGAAAGTGTTTGAAACTAAACCTGCCCCTCTTTGCCTTCAGCTGTATTACTTCGTCTTTCTTTTTCCTTCGTGTGGGTGGTTGTTTGCAGTAATGTAGAAAAGAGTTCTGATAGCAATATATTCATTAGTCCAAGACAAAGGTGGACTCTTAATGGGTTGATGACTATCATTGGACGAATGTGAAATAATACAAATGTACAGTATCCTTAGATACTTTAAAAGGTCTCTCCCTCAGGTCATCATTGTTTTAATTTCCTGTGCTTATAAGACTGTAAACGTTTTCATTTTCATTTGCGAGAGACGCCACTACAGTGTCAAAAGCACTATGATTTCATAAGTTATGGGTTCTTCTAGTAGCAAAAAACAAATCCTTCATAAATGGAAATATAATCTTAGATAAATATCTCTTTGCACAGTGGGGTACGTCATGCAAGTTCAGGCATGTGTGCCCATCCTGATGAAGTTCTCACCCATCCTCTATGGGTTTTCGGATTGCCAAGGAATCAGGTGGACTCACAGGTATAGAAGGTATGGTAAGGACACTAGTGAGTGTCACCATGATGCTCCTATAGCTAAACACCTATCCTAATAGGGATGCACCAAAGCTGCTCCAGCAGGGCTTTGTTTTATTTCTTCATATTCCTTTTTTTGAGTCGGGACCGTTTTAGAGTATATTTTTAATATGCAGTCAATGTCGGTTCATAGGGACATGGTGCAGGCACAGCTGGTGAAGAAGATGGAATTGACGTACGTATATGGCAGGAAATTTTCAACATATCCCGCTTCTTAATTTGATTCTCTCACCTCTTGGGGTGATTCTAAAGGGGAGTCTGGGTCTTTCCGGTTGATTCACCGCTTGTCCTATCCCAAAAAGGAGTCTGTGAATTACATGATTGACAAAGAGTTGTGTCATGTGACTTATTTATTGGATTTGACTGGGATTTGCGGGACTGGAACCATGTTAGTGAAGCTTGATGTGTAGTCAGCTTTTTGGCTCCTTTCAGTTAACTCATCGTGTTTTAATCTTGTTGGATGTTATTTTGAAGGCTGCTTGATCTTGTTAATGTACTTTGAGACATTTTGTTCTTTTATGGAGTGGGTGGTGAGGATGGAAGCCATGAATAATGTCTTGATGAGCATAGGAGCAGGGTTCGCTCTGTGTATGCACTATACAAGACATTGAGATATTTCCTCTACTGCTCAATGTACAGAAGAGAGCACTGACATTATGGGCTCACCTAAACAAGAACCATCCACAGTATTAGTGCTACAGAGCAATGCGAAGCCAGGAGCTCCTCACTAAACCCTTTGCCATCAAACAACTTGTCCTCTCACTCCAAGGACAAAACCCCACACAGATCAACAACCTGCCGAAAAAAGAAATCAACTCAATCTCCAACTAAATGAAGAAGCAGTATGTGACAATGTGGGAAAATGATATCCAACGCTCAAAGAAGCTGGAAACCTTCCACAGCCTACAGAAAGAATACACTCTGGCACCCTACCTACTGAAGGTAAAAGACCCAAAACAGAGACAGACCCTGGGCCAGTACAGAATAAGTGCCCACAGCCTAGAAATAGAAACAGGCAGACACAGACAGAATTGGAAGCCCCGGGAGATGAGAATATGCCAAAGATGTGAGCTAGGAGAGGTAGAAGATGAAACGCACTTCCTGTTGCGTTGCACACAATACTCTGAAGTGAGGAGTGCCCACCTAGAGAAACTAACTACTGTTAGAACTTTAATAATATAGAGGAGAACCAAAAAATAGCGATCCTCCTGGGAGAAGATGAAACCACAGCAGAACTGGCTTCACACTATATCAGCACCTGCCACAAGCTGAGAGACGTCCACTAACCCCCACATCCCTGTGTACAACTGTTACCCATATATCGTGCAATCATTATACCCTACCCCCTAGTAATCGTGTAACTATTGTCCCCCACCCCCTACTATTCACGCTTTGGCAATACTGAAATGTTCTTTCGTCATGCCAATAAAGCTGATTTGATTTGATTTGATTTGAGATAGGAAGTTTATCTTTTTTGGGTCTAGCAGGTTTGGGTGTCTGTGAAGGGTTGCTGGGAACATTTAAGACGGTGTCCGTTGGTTTTGCAGTTCCTTTCATACATGATAAGGTGGACATCCAGCCACAGTCTTGAGCTTCTTGGGAATAAAACTAGACAGTTCCCAGATTATATGTAAGCTGCTTGAGGTTTGCAGTTAAAGTGGTTGATTAGCAAGATACTTAGGGCCAAGAAGTGACAGTTTGGCCATTGCAGTCATTGCTGAGCCATTGAGATATTGCTGAGTACATTAATACCATGGGGAGACTATTCTGTTAACGGATAGTGTCTGCCACAGGGTGAGGTGGAGGTTATAAGGTCCTACCATGATGTTTAGTTGAATAGGGAGATTAAAAAGAATGGATTCAGAGTGTGGGTAGGTTTTCTGGAAAACTACAATGAAAGGATCTTGGTGTGGAGAGGGTTGGTGTTGAATCAGGAGCTTGAGCTTAAAACTGATGTAGCTGGTTTGGAGGGTTACTGTACATGACGTATTTTGGGGGAAGTTTGTCTGTCTCTGTAGTGGGTAGCAGCTGGGCTGGGGAAAAACCTAACATTTTTTGGAGCTGTACTGGAGCTGTTACTGGAGCTATGGGAGGACTGGTTTAGGGACAGGCAGGTGTTGATTAGGACGGACATCACAGAACAGGATGACGGTGAGATCTCCACCAGTGCTGTGATAAGGAAACTGGCTTTCAGTACCTGCCTTAGAACATTTGCTGTAGGGCAAATCACATTCCTGGAGTGGAAAATGTTATCGCTGATGCTTTGTCTCATTTCAAGGTTACCCTATTCAAGAAGTTGGCTCCACAGGTAGAACTGGTTGAGAGCCTTTGCATATGTCATCTGGGGGTTGGAAAAGTGATGGAGATGATGAAGGCATCTCTGGTGCTTATTACATGGTTGTCGTATGTTGGAGCATGGAGAACTTGGCATGTTCAAGGGATTAGGGGGATCCAGGGTGATGAAGACAGGTTGGGTGTGCTGGTGGCTTTCATAGTATAGTTGGTAGGTAGCATTTTCTCTATAGCAGCATTTCAAGAAAAGCTATCCGAGATCTCCTTCTTCTGTATTTGGGGGTAGTAGTGATTTGACAAAGAACTTTCTGGTGCAGAGGTTGGTGCTAAGTGTTAAGAGGAGGTTGAGAGCCAGGATTAAGAGGTGGCCAGTGACCCAGAGACTATTGAAGTATTTGTCGGGAGTGGTGAGGGTAGTTTCTTCCTCCTCATTTGAGGCCAAGTTGTTCGCTGCAGAGTTTGTATTGGCATTTTTTAGACATGAAACTTAGGGGCCTATTCACTAAACTGTGATAAAATCAGTGCATTTTCACCCGACTATGGGGCCTATGCACTAAGCGCAGAAAACAAATCGCCGGGCTGTTTAAATTGCCAGTTTTGACAGCGTTGCTATCACGGTATGCAGAAAGCCCAGAATATCTGTGATAGCAACATTTGCAAAACTGGCAAGTAGCCGTCGACGTGATGATCGCCCCTCTGAGAAGGGCTCACCCGGCGATTTCTTTCTGCTGCAGAGAGAGACGCCTCTTCCTGCGCAAATCTCTCCAGAGATCAAACATTTTTAATATAAAATGTAATACTAGTGTATTGTAGCAGGGGGTCTCCGGAGCAGAACCGTGTTAATTTGAGGTCCGGGGACCCCCTAATTCCCGAGATACAGGCCCTGTTATGGGGTGCCGTATCTCCTATGCATTTTATTCCCACGGTCACGTGACACGGGATATTTAAATGCACAGGCGATACAGCTCCCTATAACGGGGCCTGTATCCCGGGAAGCAGGGGGCCCCCGGACTTCAAATCAACGAGATTCTGCTCTGCAGACCCCCAGCTACAATATAGTATTAACACCAAAATAAAAAATTGAACAATTTTGTTACCGTAGCGGCTATCTGCTATGGTAAATCCGCTGCTTTAATGTAATTTTTATTAATAGTTTGCAGGAACAGGAGGTCTCCTGAGATGAACCGCATTGATTTCAGCTCGGAGACCCCCTGCTTCCCGAGTTACAGGCCCAGATATGGGGTGCCGGTATCTCCATTATTTAAATCCCATGGTCACGTGACGCCGAAGATTTAAAAATGTCGGTGATACCGGCACCCGATGCCCCATACCGGGACCTGAAACTCAGGAAGCAGGGGTTTTCTGAGACAGAAACCAAAGCGGTTCAACTCAGGAGACCCCCTGATTCTGCACACTATAAATAAAATTACATTAAAGCAGCTTCATTACCTTAGCGGATAGCCGCTAAGGCAATGAAGGGGTTAAGGCACAATAGCAGGTTTATTGAGGGCAGAGGGGTGAGTAAAGCAGGTATTTGGCCCTTCACTCAACCATGTACTAACCAGCAATACACAACTCACCCCCTGTGCCCCCACAAAAATTCTGCACAGGATTTATGCCAGAGGCCGGCGGAGGTCTACAGGTGGTCCCTGTGGGTGTCTGGGGGCCATTGGGTGGTCTGCACGGGTGTCTGGGGGCCCTTAGGTGGTCCCCGCGGGTTGTCCCCATGGATGTCTGGGGTCCTCAGTTACATAGTTACATATAGTTACATAGTAGATGAGGTTGAAAAAAGATGTAGGTCCATCAAGTTCAACCTATGCCAAATTTAGACAACAGATACTTTATCCTATATCTATCTTGATCCAGAGGAAGGCAAACAAAAAACCCCATTGTGACAGGGCTGCTTGCACTTTTGTAGAAGTTAAAATGCATGTTTGCTTTCTGGCATCAAGTGCACCACTTTATCTTTCTTTCTTTCTTTCTTTCTTTCTTTCTGTTTCTGTCTTTTTTTTGCTGGGCCCAGCAATCTTTTTTTTGTTTCCTTTACCTGAAACTTTACTAACCTTTTAATGTGGTGTCCTGAGGTCAGTCAGTACAATACAGGTCTGGTTGGTGTTAAACACAGTTTGATGTTACACAGCCATGGGCAGTCTCTGTTAAAAAGGAAAAGGGCGTTTCCTTCCTGCATACCATCCAGGGTGGATTATACCATGGTATGGAGGGGGGGGGGGAATTAAAGTAAGTGATACTGAATGTCATTTATTTTATAGAGTAAAGACATGCATGCGATGTTTGTTAAAGGTACTGTTTTTTGGGGGGCTTGCTATAGAAAATTGTATGTTGTGTGAAGTGTATTATGTTTGCTAATTGTGTAAGTTTTGGGAGACAATTCCCCTGTGTGGTATACTTAATTTGGTTTGATCCAAATTAACCAGTAATAAAATGGAGGGAGTTTCTTTCCCTGGGGGCTGCTGCACTCCTTGTTGTTGCTGTGTGATAGGAGGTTGTTCTTTTTCTGCACTCCTTGTTGCTGTTATGTGATATGAGGATGTCTGCGGAACTTCAGTGAAAGGATGCAAACTTTCTAATGCAGATATTATTGGCTACTCTCTGTATGGAGACATCACACTGGGGGAACTGGTTGTTGTACACCTGAATGTGGAATACCTAATAAAAAGAAGGTGCAGAGAACAGCAAAAGCCTCTTCCATTCTTCCCAGGGTCTGATGCTATGGCTTCTTTAAACAAAGGCTGGGACGCAACCTTTCACACCTATTAAGGGGAAAAATTAATTCCTTCCTGACTCCAAGAATTGGCAATCAGATTAATCCCTGGATCAACATCCTTCCCATGTATACTTATTTGGTATATCCCTGTATATTTTTCTCATCTAAAAAGATGTCCAACCTTTTTTTGAACAAATCTATTGTATCTGCCATCACAGTCTCCATGGGTAATGAATTCCACATTTTAAGTGCCCTTACTGTAAAGAACCCTTTCCTTTGTTGCTGGTGAAATTTCCTTTCCTCCAACCTTAAGGGATGGCCTCGAGTCCTTTGTACTGCCCGTGGGATGAATAGTTCTTTTGAAAGCTCCTTGTATTGTCCCTGAATATATTTGTATATAGTTATCATATCCCCTCTTAGACGCCTCTTTTCTAATGTAAATAAATCTAATTTAGCTAGCCTCTCCTCATAAGTTAGAATGTCCATCCCCTTTATTGATTTGGTGGCTCTTCTCTGCACTCTCTCTATTTCCATAATGTCTTTTCTTAGGATTGGTGCCCAGTGGGTGTCTGGGGGTCCCTGCTGGCCTGCGGTACCAATCCTGTGCCTAACAAATAAACATTAATGCATACATTCAAATAGATACATCCCTCCCTCCCCAATACATACAGTACAGTAATGAGCAAAATAATTATTATCCAGATATGGATAATAGCTCATTTGCCTGTTATAAAATAAAACATTAGCCAGCCAGCATAAATAAAGTAAATACCACTGCCATCATGAATGGCATCCTTGTCAGCATACTCCAGATCCATGTCCTCCTATGCCAGCAAGAATACATGAACAAATACAATCTAATGGTCCCTAACCGCTTAATCAACTTAGCGGTTAATAACCGCTATAGTAATTAAGTGGTTAACCCCCATCCCACGCTACCCAGCTGGGAGGCCTAAGTACCAACCCCAGACCCACTATACACACCCTGTACCCATTGATTGGCACAGTGGTATATCATACCCATATAATATGGACATGATAAGCCACTATAGCAGCCAATGGTCACCCTAATAAAAAAGCATGAAGGTCAAAAATACACAATAATAAAACATATACACAAGCATCTAAACACCACAATTCAATAAATAAAAGCAGTAGCCAACCAATTATATAAATAAAAGCACTAGCCAACCAATTAAATAAATAAAACCACTAGCCAACAAATCAATTAATTAATAAAACCACTAGGCAACACATCAATTAAAACCAGCAGCCAACAAAAGAAATAATTCAATTTAAATGCTAAACAATCGGAAAATGAAATAAAAACAAGTCATCCAAATTACAAACAATTTAAGTCAAACAATAAACAGAAAATACAACAATTAATAGAAAAAACACTTTTGCCAAAAAATGCATGGACTGTCACTGTATTTAGCTGTACTCTAAATGGCCACATTATCAGTGTAACGCGTAGCTCACCACAAACGAAGCGCGACCCCGGTGCTGTGGTAGGGAATTGAGTAACGCCAACCCACAGCCACGCGTGCGCGCCTAGAATGTAGATTGGTTGTGCAAGCCAGGTCAGGAGTATAGACGTGAGAGTAGTAGAGGGTACTTGCCAGATCAGGATTGGAGAGTAGCGGATCGTCGGGGTACGTTGCCAAGTTCAGGATGGGAGGGTATCGGATCGTCGGGGTAGGTAGCCAGGTTCAGGATTGGAGAGTAGCGGATCGTCAGGGTGCGTAGCCAGGTTCAGAATTGGAGACTGGAGGAAGGTAGGTATATATTAATTCATTTAATTTCGCTGGGCTATTGTGGAGGGGGAGGAGTTGAAGTAAGTGTTATATATATATATATCAGGCCAGCAGAAGGATGGAAGCACTCAACTTGTGGCAAGGAGAAATGTCCTCACCTTTCTGTCCCCTTTTTTTAGGTGTTAGCAAGTTTCGTATGGTTTGTTGGATTTGCATGATGTTATTTATAAAATACAAAAAAAAACCAGGGAAAACATCTTGGAAGAAAATGTCTGTGCAGCCAAAACACTAATTTAGCAAAAGTCAAAAATTAACACGCATCTCCAAAGCAGTAGCACAAAAGCTACTTACAACATCTTGATGAAAAGACTTTAGCTGATTTATTGCTGAAGGTGGCGTAAACAGTCAACATTTCAGGTCCAACCTGGTCCTTTCATCAGGTCATGAAAGGTCCTGTTTAGAACTGAAAAGTTGCCTGTTTCTGCCACCTTTAGCAATAAATCCTCTAAAGTATTTTCATCAAGATGATGTTATTT
This sequence comes from Ascaphus truei, assembly GCF_040206685.1. NCBI lineage: Eukaryota > Metazoa > Chordata > Amphibia > Anura > Ascaphidae > Ascaphus > Ascaphus truei. The sequence goes on along the minus strand of NC_134486.1, from coordinate 377,540,483 downwards.
ATGTAATTTATAAAAAATAAAAAGAAAAAAGATTCTATTGTTTTATGTTAACACTTTGGTACCTGAAAACACCCCTAGTTATTAAACGTACGGATTTTGTCATGAAGATATGTTTGTGAAAGGGGCACCAGCCCTTTTTTTCTGGGTGCGATATTATCTCATGTTTAACCAAGGAAATCTAGGCCTTAGTCTACATATAGCTGTAGCCCTTGGACCCCCTCCCTAAGTGAGATTTGATCTGCTACTCCATATTACTGTGTGGTGCGTACCTGTGAGGTAACAAGAGGGTTGAGTGCTCAGTGGTGTTGTGGGGAGAACAAGACAGGGTTTACAGGGTACCTTATTCGTGGTTGCAGCGCCTCCAGTCAGGATGGGTCCTTTGGATGGAAGGATGGTCCATACTAACACCTTTCTTGGTTCTTAGACAGTGAATCCCACTGGTGATGGTACACTGGTGTTTATTGTAGGTTCTGATCTTACAGCATTGCATACAGTAGCTTTCCCTCTGCATTTCCCTCCCAAGGTAGCGGGTACTCACTCCACAGGGGGAGGAAAGAGACACACCTACTTTTAGGAAAGTGACAGTATTTATACCCTGAGATGATGCCTGTAACCCCGCCCTATAACAGTGCAGGTCTGGATACTAACAGGTCATCACATCGAGCATGTGACCCAACCAGCATACTCCTCTCAGACTGATACTTTCTGGCTGTTGCTACGCCCGCCCTTGGATACATCAAATGTATCTAAGGCTGCAAAAGCACACAAGGCCTTTCTGAATGAATTAACCCATCCACTGCCTGCACCTAACTGGACTTACATTGCTAGGGCCCAGGAAAATAGGTAGCGGCCGGGAGGCTATGCTAAATAGCATAATCCCAACACAACACACCATAGAAAGGTGCCATAAACACATCTGAATGTGATCCATGATCTGGTGGATTGCATCTGAATTGCATACATGAATGTAGCTGCCAAGTTCCAGCAATATTAGCCAAAACAAGAAACCGAAAGCTCTATGGAACAAATCTTTTGCAGCTCCCTCCCACGTAAATTAATCTCTTAAATGCCCTTATGATGTTCACTGGATGTCAGGACAAGCACAGTCTCAGACTCCTCATGCAACATTTCTCCTGATAGCAAGATTGTAAATTTGCATATAAGTATCTTGTGCAGCCGAAGCTGGATTAAGGAAGTATAGAGCCAGCAACATATCCAAAGTTCTAAAGATAATGAATGAATATCGGGGTGGTTCTTGCACCTGAGCTTTTTACTCCACGGACTGTAAACTATATATAAAGCTGTCCATTGATATATTCAGGTGATTTCTGTGACAAAGGGTTTTTTTCTGGTAGCAACAGTGAAAATGTGGAACTTATCTAACCCTTCCTGCCCGGCTCTAAAAGAGTTTACATCGAATGGACTATATGCATGGCATTGCTCAGTCTCTCATACCTTTTCAGGGTACTAGGGTGCTTGCAGGCTGGGCATTGATATGCAGATAGAACAATGATGGGCGCCAGGAACATTTATAGTACAAACAAGAGCTTTATTCACATCTGTTGCTAATGCTCGCCATGCAAAACAGACAGACTTCACTTCAGACATTAACCAGTGGCAAATAATATGGTTCCTCTGTGCTTCTTACCTTGGTAGTTCTCGCTCCTATTCTGGGGAGGTAACTTATGCTTGTTTCCGTTAGTAATAGCAATCTCCTGCATTGTGTCAATAGTACCCCATCTCAAGTGGGCCAGTGGAGGGAATACACCCTGTCCTCGGGGATCATTTATCCCGTCATTCTGTGTACTGCCTACCTCGTCCATGCACATGGGATCGGGAGTTTACATAGGACCTTCCGGTGGGGCCGATCCGATTATGCTTCCGAGCTACTATGCTGAGAACTCCCAGCTAAGCACATGCTTATTCCTCTTCCTGGATGAGAAAAAAATCTAGTGCCATTACTATAGGCACTTACTACATACTGCACCGACACACTTTATTCGAGCAAATACCCAGTATGTACCTGGCAGATACTTGGAATGCGCCGCTCCTCACCTCTGACAAGCCCCGTTGCGTTTGCCTTCCCAGCCTGGGTTCATGCCTGGCTGACGGGCGGCTGATCTGTTAAATGATAATGATTAGGATTTAATAGGCTGCAATGCTTCGCGTGTCTACCAGATGGCATAAATTCATGAATTGTAATGCAGTATATATATATATACTGTGCAGTATTGCAGCCAAAGGGAATAAAATGCTTCAATCCCTGCATGGAAAATAACCCAATGCACTCGGGCAGAAAACAGTCACAAACCTCAATACACCCGGGTATACCCGAATTCGTGGGACTAGCCGAGCTCGAATAAAGTGTGTCGCCAGTGTAGGGCACGGTCCTTAACTGAAAACAAAAAATGGTGACAGGACATCCTTTATACATATAACGATACACACAATAAAGAATCAACAGAAGGGAGCCGTAATATATTGTAGTTTCACCCAAATATTGTCAGAAATGTACAGGACTCCCGTTGAGGCATCATTTGGATCTCTGAGGAACCTGTTTCTAGAACATGGGAAGGATCTCTTTATAGACTTCTATCTCCCTATATTGATATCCCTGATAACAAGACATACAAAGGAGGGGCTATCCCTTTTTGCATAGTCATCATGAATCACATGATGGGTAGGGGAGTAACCTGAGTAATCCCACACAGTTAACCTATCAAGGCTGTTAACTACTTATTCTAACTAGTAGTCCCCAAATGGGCAGGGAGGGTTGGGGGGCAGGGGGAGGGTACACTCACAACCAAGATCTCCGATAGCCACATTTAAGAAGATATTGACTGGCTATCATCTTAGCAAATGTGTCATATCAAATAGTGATTGGAATCTCTCATGTGCAGGGCCCTCCTTGCCTTTTGTATCTGTTTGTGCTTATTTGTCCTTATTTGGAATGTCATTCTGTCTATGTAATATACATAACTCTGTACTCCCATTGTACCGTGCTGCGGAATATGTTGGCGCTTTACAAATAAACATGAATAATAATATAACTCTTATGATCTGAAAGTCCTATGCTCACTAGTTTGCTGGTCTCAGCCCAGTGACTTGTCTAAACAGTCTTATCCCTAGCACCCTTATTGTCGTCTCTCCATTCATATCACCTCCCATGAAATGTCTAGAAATCATCTCAACGTACAAGTCATTTTCGGGATTCTTCTGGGTTACCAAGACCGAGAGTCTCAATGAAATGTAACACATTGTTACAATATTAAAGTTCCAATCTGAGCAAACTCAGGCGTCTAGAGAAAGACGTTGTTCCTCTGTATCCATATCAATTTACTCAACTTTGCAATATTCAATTACTGATTTATAAATCTCTACTGCACTAGACATATTATCTCTAACTCACGAAGGTTTAATTCCACTTAAACATGACCCTACAAATTTACCTACACCAAGTCTACTATTTTACTTGTAATACTTCTAAATACATGAAGCTATTATAATATATACACGTGTAGTCTAGTGCCCCTCTCTATGTGTTTCCCGGCCCTGGCATGTAAGTCCTGGTAAGTGCAGGCAGTGTCCGGGTTAAATCCCTTTCACATGGCCAGGATGTGAGTCCGTTGGCACACAAGCAAGATTGTTGTCATAGCCAGGTGAAAGCTGGATGGCAGTTGGGAGTGTCATGCCTGGGGGGGAGGAGTGTAAGGGGTCACACTTAGAATTGTGTGACACCGGGACCTCCTCTAACACCTGCCCAGTTTGGGGCAGGGTCACTAACACCTACCCAGGTATATAAGAGGCTCCTAACCCAAATTTAGAGGAGAACGATTCCAGGGTGTAGCCTGCTCCCCAGTGAGTGAGGCAGGGTTCTGCCTTACCATCAGGGTCTCAAGCCCTTGGGGGGACTAGTCACAGAATGACGGTGATGCTAGATGCGAGGGAAGATATTATATGATGGTGGTGTAAGAAGTACCTTCTCTTGCCAGAGATGGAATCGGGTCCTGGCTCGCCAAATAAAAGGTGAATGGTTCCACTTCTCTGTGTCATTACTGGATATGGGGGTTCCTGTGGGAATACCATCTGCCTCCAGCAGTTACCCTACAGGATGGAGGCGCTGCACCGAAGAAGTACCGATATGTCCCGTTGCTATTCCCAGTAACATCGTGGAGACTCAGGCTTCCTGGCCTACAGCAGGTGAGCTACTCAGTACCAGAGTACATGTAACATGGTAGATCTCCCGTACGGGTCGGGGGTGAGGGGGAGGGAGGGTGTTACACAGATATATATATACAGTATATATATATATATATATATATATATATATATATATATATATATATATATATGCAACTCTCCACATGTATAAAGGGAGGTAGCGATATCTGTTTGTGCGAAATAGAGTGTACATATGTGCACAAGGATGAGTGTGGGTACAGCAGGGTGTCTGGGCATGTGTGCGAGTGTAGAAAGGTGCCTTATCTTGGGTACGACATGTCATATAAAACCTAGAATTAAAAGTAAAATATGTTGTATACTGAAATGTCTGTGTGGCTAAATGCTCATCCATTCAGAGCAAGCTTTAGTGAGCAGTAAGGCCACACTAGAGAAGGAAATCAACCTTCTTAGACTAATACAACATAATGTAACATTGTCACTAAGAGAGCCATGGGTATAACATACTTTTTCACATCAGGCAAAGTAAGAGAAATTGACTGCTTCAATTTGACATATATTGCGTATGCACTTTAATTCCAGGGTCCTCAAGGATGAGTTAAGATAATTATGTTTTTAAATTCCTAACTAGGCATCTCCAGAAGCAGTTCTCCTTAACCTCTTTGCTGTCAAATGGGCCAACAACGCATTGCAGAGCTGTTTTTTTAGCAGTAGTAATTTCTGTGTGGTTATTTTCTAATGACTGACAATGACCAACTTAATTTTTCTATTAGTTGTCATTTGGTATTTTTCTTCACATTTTTTTCTTTTCATTTTTTATTTTTTTTTACTGTTTTGCTATTCACATAAACTGACTGTTTTTGTATCTTTGAGACTAATTTATTTAATGAAGGTATGTTGGGAAGGGTTACATACATTCTGACATGTTCATTGCAAACCAAACAAGTACTAAATGTGTTTTTCTTCCCATATTTTGGATAACCTTCTCTTCCACATACAAATGTGACACACTACAGTACTTGGGGAGTATAGATGGCACGTTATTTCGCCTTTATACACTTTGGAGGTATACAACTTCACACAAAGGTACAAAAGCAATGCATGGGCAAAAGGTATTGGAAGCCACATGATCAAACAGTGGGAATGAAAAACTCTGCCCTATGGCGATTCCAGACATCAAGCAAGTTTCTGCTTTATTGTCACTGTAACTGTATGCAATATCTCAAAGTACTTTGTGCTAAGGGGCAAATCATGTGCTCATCTTGCCAAAAAGGCGACCTTCAGGGTGAAGGTAATAAATAATATGAGCAACAGGGAGTGTTTTCTTGAAGTGGGATCATTTTAGAGGAATTTACTGTAGCTCCTATTGCAGTGGAAGATATTTTTAATGGTTGCAGCAGACTCATACAGAATTTCACATATAGCTGCTGGTTTTAGACTGTGAGCTTTGTTGATTTTGAAAGAAATGTATGCAGGGCAGATATTAGTAAGGGATTCATTACTAGAGATGTGCCAACTTACATAAATTTGACTGTTATCCAAATGACACACATTTCCCCTTTTCTCTATTTGACCTGTGAAAATCTCAGCTCCACACTTTTTAAAAAAAAATGGAAAAAAGAAAAACAATTAGAGAATTCGCTTTTATAGCTGCCCGGAGCATCCTCTCCCCCTCTTGTTAGTGTTATTTGGGAGAGGCGAGTAGGAATAAAGGAATAAGACAGAGGGAGAAGACAGGAAGGCAGGCTGGGGCCTCAGAGTGAAATTATTTGAATAAATATTTTTCAGAATTGCTTTTTTTCCTTCATTTTATTTTGGAGAGAGGCCAGGGCAGGGTGGGGCTCTGCTATCCCACTGTGGAACTGAGAAGGGACTTTACCTTCCCTTGAGGAAGTTAGCACTGCAGACTCAATAGCATCAGTAGATGTACCAGTTGCTTTAGTTGGTACTGGCAGCCGCAGTGGTAGTCCTTTGGCCACAAACCTTATGGTGGGTATGTAAGATGCTGGTGCTCCTGCTACTTTTCTGCATGTGTTAGGGGAACAGTTGAGCTTGGGTGAGGTTATTATTCCACCTCCCTCAGTCTCCCTCTTGGGAAGTAGCTTTGTTTTAGAGAACAAATACAAACCAGCGCCCAAAGAGAAATGTTCAATAAGTCCAACAATTGAAGTCCAAAAAATAAGGGGAAGAGAGGGTCCGTGTGGTCCAATCAAAAGGAAATCTCCAATTCAGGGGTCCGTTACATAGGGACAAAAGCAAGAAAGAAAATCATAGTGTAACTTGTAAAAAGTTAAAAACAGACAAACAACACAGAACACACCACAAGGAACATAACAATTAACACTAAAGCTGAAAATAAAATATCTATTTATTAAAACAACGGAGCCTGCTGCAGCGGGTCATCAAGGGGTTAAAACCCAAAACCCTACTTACAACAGGACCGGATAGTTTAGGCATGTGTGACCAGGCAGAGACAGATGCCGTTTGTAGAGAGGATCCTCTGCGGGCTCTCCGATGCACGATTTGTGTCCCGTTTCCCTCCAACTCCAAGCAGCCCTTCAAGATGGATGCAGGGGGGGAAGAAACACACTGCTGCACTCATCCCCCACAGCTCCTCTCGCGATGATACAAAGACACCGTATCCTGCTTGAAAGGTCTGACACACGTATAACTCCCAGCTCTCTCCAAGGCGCCGTGACCTCTGACCCTACGTGTTTCGTGACTGACGTCACTTCCTCAGGGGATGGTTTAGTGAAGGTGAAGTCCTGCTGTTTTAGAGGAAACAGACCAGTATGAGGATTTGTTGAACTTCTCTATGTTGGAGAGTGAGATTCTGTCAGGACTACCTTTGCTAGAAGCAGTCTCGTCTGTGTCAACATCCTCAACTGATTCTGTCTCGTTAGTGTTGATACTTGCCCTGCCCACACCTATCTGTTTGTAACCCCCCTTTAGGATTACTATGGCGTTAAAGGGTTAACTGTGTGAGCCCATCACATGGAGCTGGGTGGCTATGCAGAATCATAGCCCTACCCTCTTCTGCCCAGTGATAGTGATGTCATTACAGGATATATATATATAAATATATAAGAGGAGAGATTTCATTGTGAATAGTGTACTGTATATAGGTTTATACTGTAGATATGTCTAGGATAGGGTAAGGATTCCCTTTATTGTTTTATATTTAGTGTTTAGATAGCGTTCCCAGGAATGGCTCTGCAATAGTCTAAAGGTTCACATAGAAGCAGCCTATGCCTAGAGGGGACTCCACAGGCTGCAGCCCTGAGTCATAGTTGGACCAGCCCCATTGGAGGGTCCATAGCGGACTCTCACCCAGGAGGCCACATGATGGCATTCAGTACCCGAGAGGGGGGTGTGTATCACAGACAGTGAGAGAGTAGTAGAAGGCCGAACAGGGGCCCAAATGAGATACAGTAGAGCACTATCAACACCATAGAGAAGAGGGATCCATTAGGTAACAGGAGTTAGTTAAGCCTTAGAACCTTCCTAGTGGATGAAGATAGGGGGCAGCTAGGGAAGAGACTACAGACAGCACATACAGAGAACAGTGGTGATACGATACACCAAGTGATGCATATCGTGTAATTGAGACTTTATCGATGGTGATTAATAAAGCTGCTGTTTGTATGAATAAAGTTTCTGGCGACCATCATTGCATTACTAAAGCCCAGCTTGCACGAAACCAGCAACCTGACAAGGTATTCAACACTGAGCAATGCCAAGTTAAGAGACATTTGAAGTAAAATCCCAAGATGCCGGGCAGGGAGGGTTACATGTTCATTCATCAGATGTGTGAGCAAAAACATGAAGCAGCATGTGTTGCGTCAGATGTAGATAAAGTCACGGTGGTGAGATTGATTCAGGAGAAAAACACGGATTTCAGCAAAGCACACCTGACATGCATGTCACAAAAATCATTAGCAAAGAAGAAAAAAGAAAAAAACTATGAAGATTGCCTAACAACCGAACACCAAACCTTTATCACTTGTTGAAATCATGAGCACCCTCAAAGTTTGCAAAAATCTTAATCAATTTATTTAAATTACATCCATAGGCAAGCGTTTTGGTCCATTAAGGACCTTCCTCATAGTAAAAAACCACAAGAAGGGGTGGCTATTGAAAACAATTGTTATTACAGGAGGAGTCCTATTGGATTTTTACCCTGGATACCCTTTCCTCTAAGGGCTTAAATGATGAGCTGGACTTCCGTTGTTTCTTGGAGTGAATAAAGAAATTGTCTTTGATATTTTTACAATAGATTAATTATTTATTATTTAGAGACACGAGGCATGTATTTTGCAGGTTTTTTTTTGTCTATACAGCACTGTATGTACTAGTTTCTTCAATTCTGTGTCATAGAAACATCTTATCAGCACTATATATTCTATAGGACAGAGTGATTAAGTAAATGTAACATGTATTGCACGTTTTAGCTTTGTTAATGGTGTATTGTTGGTCATTAGTTGTCTCTCTTGTTTACACTTGTGTTACGTGATATAGATAGTAGAAGTTCTCTTTTCTTGATTTTCCATGGGATCGATAGGGGGTGGACGCTACCATGGATCATGTGACATTGATACATCATTCGAAGGCCACAGGATGTGCCAAGGCGTTGGCACAGGTGTTGGGAAGCTGAAGCAGCCACATTATTAGCTGAACCTCCATATCACATGACTTTTTATCAACGTTTTAACTTTTGTTTATGCTGTTTTGGGGTTTAAATATGATTAAGGACCAAAGCCTAGGTAATCCCTGTTGTGGAATCCCATGACAAGTTTTGAATTAGTGTCCTTGATTCTGGTATCAGTTGCACCATCTCAATGTGCTAGTCCCAGCAGCACCTCTGCTGCTGCTTCTGATGTAGCTGGGACTGAAGAACCATCTGCAGTTGGTGGAGATATGATTGAAGGACGCACTGCAGTTAGAAGGACTGGGTAGGACAGCAGTTGAGAGTACCTCCGGCAGTGACACGACTGTTGGAAACCCAACTTGGTCAGGTCTAGCAGTCGTTGCTGGAAAGTGTAAGGATGACACTGGTGGTAGATATGTTGGTTCTGCTAGTGACCATAGTAAGGTGTGTTCTGATTAAGGTTAGGCAGCTAAGCTTGGCCATGTCTGAAGTAGATGTCGAAATGGTAATTATTTTTTTAGATCATTTAACACTTTCTTTTGTTTGATGGGTTTATTAAACCCCTTAATGTTCCACGTTATTATCCTTACAAGCATTTGTGTCTGGTTTTATTTTGCACTCTTTTTCCATCTTTGGCCCCTTGATCAGTATCATTTGTTTTAGTTCAGTTTCTGATGTCATGGGGAGTGAAGTCATTCCCTCTTTTAAGTCCCATATAGCCATCAAGTTAGGTGAAAAGGGCAGCAGTCACCTCCCGCAGATGATAGTGTCATTGGCCCAAGTCCTCAGGAGGGTGGTAGAAAAGAGGCAATAAACAAGTAGCCCCAAAATACAGTAACAGGGCTCATATTGTGATGGTGAAGGGGTTAACCAGGCTCATCAATAAAGGTTAAGCCACTTGGATAACCCTGACCCGTGTGGTAGGGTCTTAGAGTGTCAGCTCTGGGACCCAGATATCGAAAGTGTATTACTGGAACAGTATACAAATTTTGCGACATTAAAGATTTATCTGTCTTTTGCCTTTACTGGGGTGCTGGGATCGGGAGATTTCTAGGCTGCAAGTTTCAGGGTGGGTTTATTGGAGAAAGTCTTTACAGAGTATGTCTAGGTATCGGGGGTTCCAAAGTTATGGGACACCCCAAAAGTTGTATCAGGGAATTGAGTGAGATTCTGGGATACAGCCAAGCACATTGCTCCGCTAAACTCTGACTCTGAAAGCGTTATTGCGGCTCACCGCCAGGATCCCTGCTGCAGCATCATCCAGACAAGGTAAATGGGTGGGGAGGGGTTAAATTATATCTGCAGCTATACATGGAGTCCCTAGTGTAGCAGGGGTTCCCCAAAATAGATACCCAGATACATACCCAGGTATACTGAACCTAGTGTAGGGGTTCAGGGGGAGGCTCTAGCTAAGTTATAAAGCTGAGCATGATTACGGTGTCTAAAAGTTTTAAAAGTTATTTTTCTAATGTGTGCCAACAATGACGCTAGTGACTGTAGGGAATATATAAACTCACTCCATCCCTGACACCAGAATAGGAACTCCTACCTTTTAGCACAAGAAAAGAGGACACAATATATTTTATTAAATGGTTATAGTTTAATGTGTATATATATCGGTAGCCTGTATATGAACTGAGGGATTTCCAAGTCATGGGTTCTGGACAGCCCAGATGGCAACCAAGCTTGGTGCCTCTGTGTCTGTGCGGAGTCCGTACTTGAAAGCCTCAAGGATGCCAAGTTGTTAGAACACGAGCGGTACTTCAGTTCTGCTTAAGTACCCACATCCTGGGCTAACACAAGGCTATCCGGCAACCATTTGCCAAAACCCAGACTCTGTGGAGGACAACCTGGACAGTGGAAGGGCTTGGTATGCAAATAAGGGAAAGGGGGGGGGGGATCCTCAGGCGCGTCGTTCCACTTGTGACTCCAGGACACATGCAAACGTAGAGAGAAAATGGGGGACCACAATCAGGGGTAGTTCAATACATATGAGCAGTGTTCGACAAACCTATACATTTGCACGCCCCGGGCGAGTGGATTTAAATCATGGCGAGCTCCTATTGGCCCAAGCAGCACACGTGTGGTACTAGGTGGCGAGTAGATTTGTTTGTTCGGCGAGTAGATTTTTTGGTGATTTGTCGACCACTGCATATGAGTACCTCAAATCTTGTAAAAATAGGGGGAGAGGAAACACACTTACATCAGATGTCTGGTCTTATCAATGAACTGATCCTCTGTTGTAGATGGGAGGGGGGGGGGGAGGGGGAATAGGGGACCCCTTGATGTTTCCTCCAAATAGGAAAGAGAAGGGAAATATAGTGTGATAACGTTTATTAACAGAAAATAAAATAGAGATTAAAAACTCACAAGCGGCCAATTACTATTGGCATAGAGAGGAGATATGTCCAGACTCCACAGAGCATCCCTCTAGAAGATGGGTGATCTCTTGTGGCCTCCATTCCAGCTGGTAGGATCTTGGCCTCCCTATCCTCCGGACCTCGTGTTGGGCACCTCACTTCGCGCCAGGACACCTTCGGAGCCGTTTCTTCTTCTGAGAGGCCACCGAGGAGGAAAAGCATTTCCAGCTTGGCCAGCATCTCGACTGGAGCGCATGCGCATGCGCGACGGAGCGGGAGCTGTGAAAGGAGTGTGTAAGGAGGGGAGCAGACGGAGAGAGACTCAGTTCGTACACGGGCTTTTGGAGATCCTCCCTGCTGTTTGCTGAATATCACGCATCATCCCAAGACCCTACCAGCTGGAACGGAGGCCACAAGAGATTACCCATCTTCTAGAGGGACGCTCTGTGGAGTCTGGACATATCTCCTCTCTATGCCAATAGTAATTGGCCGCTTGTGAGTTTTTAATCTCTATTTTATTTTCTGTTAATAAACGTTATCACACTATATTTCCCTTCTCTTTCCTATTTGGAGGAATCATCAAGGGGTCCCCTATTCCCCCTCCCCCCATCTACACCAGAGGATCAGTTCATTGATAAGACCAGACATCTGATGTAAGTGTGTTTCCTCTCCCCCTATTTTTACAAGATTTGAGGTACTCATATGTATTGAACTACCCCTGATTGTGGTCCCCCATTTTCTCTCTACGTTTGCATGTGTCCTGGAGTCACAAGTGGAACGACGCGCCTGAGGATCCCCCCCTTTCCCTTATTCTACAATACCACAGAGGTTGGTGAATCACCTCTAAGAGACTCGGGCAGCGGGACTACACTCTGTGAAGGACTGAAATTACGGACTATACAGTAGGACTTTTGGTGCAACTATTCAATTTCTCTTTAAATTGGTATGCAAATAGGCAGAGGTGCTATGTTGGCGCATGCCCCTTTACAACCTGAGAAAATTTGCCCTCCCGGCTTTACAACCCAGCAAATCAGTGATTGGCTGGCAGGAGAATTCCCACGCTCTGATATGCTGCCCAGGTTAGTGAATTAAAGCCTGAAAGCCGTAAGAGAGCTTGCAGCCAATCAGGAGCGCAGATTCCAAGCGCCAAACCAACAGCGGCAAATTCAAAGATGCTCTGGACTGAATAGACGCGAGCCGGCTTCAAAGATTTTGTGCGTCTCACCACTCTGGCGCCATACTGAAAGTCCCTAAAAAGTATTTTTAAAGTATGACTTTTTTTATTAGAATACAGTTATGACAGGGCCTTAACCTCTGTGTAAAAGTGCTCCAAATAGAAATCCTGAATCTGACTGATGAGTTCAGCAAAGGAGCTTGTTAATTGCAGCTATAGACAATTAATCAGTCTCCACCTGGCTCATCAGTCAGGCAGAAAAGACGCCTGCATAAACTGCAGTGGATTTCTCTAGCACATGGGAGGTGTATGCTGACAGAGAGGGATCCCAAGGAACCAGACCCTCTGTTTCAGGACACAGCGTTCACTGGAACCCAACAGAGGGTGCACCCCACAGACACCAACCCAGACTCAGAGACTGATATAAAGAGCCCCCTGCTTACAGGTACCTCTTTGGGGTCAGAGGCTGGTAAGAGGCCTATTCTCAAGCCCTGCAGATAGGGACTGGGAAATATGAGTTAGCCCTTACAAAGGGATAGGCTGTTTTATTTATTTTGTATGCTGCCTTAAAGCTATATTGTTTGAAGATACGAGCTAAATAAAAGCCAATGTTTATTTCCCCCAAATCTATGTCTCCCTGGTTATACATCTGCACTTGTCTCCTACATATGGTGTGAGAAGTGGGATTAGAAATGGCCCTTGAATTTCAAAGGCGCCCCAGAGACGGAAAGCTTCCGTAGTCTCACAGGGTGCGACCTTGTCCATTAAACTTCTCTTACTAGATCATCAGCCAAATCATCTGGTACTTTTTCCACTCATCAGTAGGCTTTCAAACACGGGGTGGATGGTCAGTACCCTGCCATAATCATCCCCTCTAATCATGTGGAACCATTTGGCCAAACGGTTGAAGATATTGGTGTTTGTGCCAATTATTGCTCCGGTCTCATCCTTACTTCAAACTACAGGGCATATTAGTGCTACTACTGTCAAAGAATTCCTAGCAAAAGAAGGGAAAATCCTGAAGAAGTTTCCAAATGAGCTATGCTCTGTGGCTCCCATACCACCCGTAGAAACCCCCCCCCCCAACCCCAGAAACTCGCCTTACCAAGACCATGCTTCAGGCCTGTTCACTGTCGGTCCCTAGCGACCTCCCGTTAATGTATTTTTTGTGTGTTTCAAATGTTGAGGTCATAGCACAACTTTTTTTCCTCGTATGTTCTTGCGAAGTTCTAAGAATTTAGGAGGCGCTTCTTTCCGTTCTCGTTGACTGAGATACGGCGTCATCATGTCATCGGACAGGATCCATCAGATTAACAGATTTTCCACCAAAACTCCACCTTTCCACACAGCCCTCTATGAGGTTTCAAAATCTATGTACGTGACAATTTCATTTATGAAGAACTCTCATATTGATTCACTAGAAGATATCACAACCTATGACAAATTTAACTGGTAAAAAGCAGCAAATGTTGCAATACAATGATGATCCTCTCATGTGCTTCTTTTGCAATGAATTACAACATCCTACATTTATTAAGAGGAAAACGACCTGTACGAAACACATTTTCTTTCTCTAGAATTTCACAAAACATTCTGTGTACAGTATGAACATAAAAAGAGATTCCCTGTTTAAGTTTATATTAGGCACAAAATATTGATTCTAACAAGTACAAACTGATTTTGTACCATGTTATTTGTTCTTGGGCCATTAAAATTTGCTCATTGGGTGTTTAGTATAAGTGTATATATAATTCTGTACACTCCTTTGATATATTATTCTTAAAGTCAAGTAGCAACTTGCAGTCTTATAGCAAACAATCCTGTGAAACAAGCTTTCAAATTCTTGTTTTATGTAAAATGTAATTGGATTATGTAGGGGAATTTGTTTTAGAGATTTAGAATATTATTTCCTCAAGCTACATTTTGAGAGAGATTTCATTTAATTTGTCACCCAACATATACACGGCCAGCACCCCATATTATAAAAAGGTTAAAAAGACATTGGTGGAGTTTATAACAAGACAGTTTGTTATTTTCTTTTACCTGAACCAGTGAATATTTTCACAAAAGCACCTGAATTTAAAACCAAAATTGGCTCAAAGTGTTTTAAGAAAAGAAGAAAGATATAAAAGTTGGTTAAGCCAAAAACTAAACGGTTTTCACAGGTGCACAAGATATAGAATCTGTAATTTTGTGTTATCAGGGCCGCCAACATTTTGCCCGGGGCCCAGGACTAGAGTTTCGATCGGGCACCCCACTATCTTATATCCTCCAATACCTGGGAACTCTCTCCTCATACCTCTCTCCCTGCTTCTCCATTATGCCTTCCCTTTTGCTTTTCCTCACTCCTTTGTAAACTTTTCTATTCTTTCCAACTTCCCCACTCTCCTCCTTCTATCCACATTTTTTCCTCTCTCCTCCCCTCCACTATGTTTGTGCCCAGACCCGCCTCAATAAAAAGCACTCCACGGATCCTCTTCTCACCTCCTCTCTCTCTCTACTCCTCCTTCTTGGTGCTGGGGATATCTCTCCTAATCCTGGACCCACCCATATACACACCTGCCTCTCTGCCTTCTCCTCCCTCCCTGGTAAGAGTGTTAACTCATCCAACTTAATATCTATTCTTGTCTCCCTTCTGCTCTCCGGTCTAGGACATTTGGTTATGACCATTTCGCTCTCGACAAAGTGACAGCCAATGTTTAGCTGCAAGTGACTTCACTGCAGAGACACTCAGCCACTGGCTGCTTCACCACCAAGGTAAGTCGCTAACTTTAGCCTACAAAGCCCTAATCCTAACCAATAATACTAATGCTACCCTCCACCCTAAAAACGCTTACCCTAATTCCTTACCCTAACCGCTAAAACATCTTTAGTTAACCCCCTACACCAACTGCTAAAACCCCTAAAGTTAACCCCTACCCATAAACTTACCTTATCGTAGATGCGTCCGGCAGCGGAGGTTCCAGTGGCAGAGCAGCTGTGGTGGAGGGTCCCTCTGCGGCTAAATGCTAGTGCGGCCCGCTTTAGTCTAATGCGGCTGCCACCGCGGGTAATTTAAATGTGCGGGCAGACGCGTTTTTTTTCCGTTTTGTCGTCGGTGCTAGTTTCGGCGCCGCAGGCGCTCCATTGTGCGCTCCATTGTTCGGTGCGCCTGCTCCATTGTTCAGCGCCATTAGTGCTGAACGGCAGAGGGGCTGGAACACGGCCGAGATGCAGCCAAGTTCGGTGGCTGCCGAAATAAGCCCCGAAAAATTGCGGGCATTTGTTAGATTAAAACTGGCCGCAGCAGTATGTGGGGCATCCATCTACAGATCGCTGAACTCTACAACCTCCTCCTTTCGCTCTGACATTGAATCCTGGCTTTGCTTCTATTTCCTCTGATTTTCCTATTCTTTTACGGATAGACTTCAACTGTCAAATTGATGATCCCTCAGTCTCTTGGGTATCTCGTTTTCTCTCATTAACTTTTTGCTTTAGTCTCCACCAGTGGAGCAATTCCAGCACCCACGAGGATGGTCACTATCTAGACATGGTCTTAACTAAAAACTGTTCCCTTTCTGATTTCTCCGTCTCCCCTTCTGGACTCTGACCATCACCTCCTATCATTCACCATGACTCAGTCCCCTCACCCCCTCCTACCTGTTCTACTTGCTTCACTCGATACTTTTGCTCCATTGACCTCTTTGTTCTGGCATCTTCCCTGAACACTAACGTCTCTTCTCTCTCTCCTTCTTCTGAGAAGCTTGTCAACTCTTATAACTCTATCATCTCCTCCTCTCTTGATATATATGCCCCTTCTCAGCTCCAGCAGACCCGTCCCGTTAAACCATGGGCTTGGTTAAATTCACAAACACGGTCTCTCTAAGGCTGAACTACACTATTTTTCCTCACTCATCAACACTCACAAATCTAATTTATGCCATCTTGTATTTGACTCACTCCTCCAACCTTCTCCTACCACCTTCCATCCTTTCTTCACTTTTTCTCAAGCCTTTGCTGACTACTGTAAAGGCAAGATGTTATCCACACGGAAATTCATTCTGTACCTTCCCCCTCATCTGTGCGCTCTAAATCTCCTTCTTCAACTTTTGTAGCATTTCTAAGATGATTTTCTTTTCTCCCTCTAACAAATGCCCTCTTGATAATATCCCCTCACACCTTATCCAAACTCTTACTCCTGCCTTAGTGCCCTCTCTCACTGACATCTTCAATTCCTCCCTGTTCTCTGACATTTTCCCTTCCTGTTTTAAGCATGCAGTGGTGACACCTATTCTCAAAAACACTCTAGACCCTGCGTGCTTTACTAATTGCTGACTTGTATCCCTCTGCCTTACCCCCAAACTGCTAGAACATCTCATGTTGTCCTGTATGATCAACTTTCTTAATTCACATGCCCTCCTGGACCCTTTACAAACTGTGTTTCGTACAGCTTACTCTACAAAAACTGTGGTCTCTATGGTAGCTAATGATCTACATGAAGCCAAATATCTGGAAGCCAATATCCCCTTTTACCATCACCGTAAAATGGTTCTACCATCTATCCGGTGGCCAATGACTGACATTTGACTCTTCCCTCTCCTTCTCCATTCACATTCACGGCATGGCTAAACGTATGTACTGTGATGCCCACACCATGTTGCAGTCTCTTTTAGTCCCAGATTAAGGCAGGAAACATAGTATTTCTCTGTACAGGGTTTATTTACAAGAATAAATTATGCACTAACAGGCCCAATGTCCCTTTAAGTCAAAACAAATCATAAAATATATGCCTACTCCTCTTAGGAGACTATACTTGCAGCGTTAGCCCTTACTAACTGGATGGACAGCTAAGCTGGTTACCACCCCAAAACATGCCCTGGCATATGCAACAACATAGTCTTCAGTACATTAATATGTTACTTAGCTCTTCTCTTTCTGTCGGGGCTTCAGGTAGTTCCCTCTGGACCCTCTGAGAGTTCAGAGAATCACTCCTCTGTAATTCAAAGGCTATGGACTGAATGTCCCCGCTTCAGCACGGTCTCGCATCCTTCATTCTTAGGGGAGCTCAGCCCCACGAGAGCTCAGAGAATCTCTCCTCTGTAAGTCCAATGTAAAGGACAAGACATCCCTGCCTCAGCATAGTCTTGCATCCTTCTGTCCTCTTCCTGGGATTAAGACCCAGGCAGTCCCAGAAAACTCAGTGACCACTGTCCAGTGGGTCTAGGGGACTGTGCCAGCTTCCACAGCTGGGGAGAACTCTTCTCTGTCCCCTTCTCTGGGCACAGCAGTCTCTCTCAATGGCAGCTCTCTGTGTCTGCCTTAAAACACTTCCTTGTTCAATCAGCAGTTCATCCTGATTATCTGCAGCTGAACTAGTTACTCTAGGGAGAAATTAACTCTCTGTACACTGGAAAGTCCCATAGCTGCCCTATTCCAGCACCTAGAGACAGTGACTGCATCACAATACATACATACACACATACACACATACTGCACAGACAGATGGGATGTTGCAGCTGTGGGTAGGAACTTTTCACCACTCCGGTCTGCTGCTTAATGCTGCCATGGTGGTAGATAATGATCTGCTCCTTTTGTTAAAGCGGGAACTAATGATTAGCACATGAGAGGACCAGTATTTACTGTAAAAGGACACTTTCATTAAGCACCTGACAGACCGGAGAGAAGCTGTGATCCACCGCAGCAACATATCCGCTCCCTCTGCACTGGGAAGAGAGGGAGACGAGGCTGGTGGGGCATGTCATGTTAAAAAGGGGACACCCTCACGAAAGGGAAAAGGGAGAAAAAGCGAATAAAAAGGGATTATGCAATGCTCAAAAATTACTCAAAAATGGTTTATTTGTTGAACTTCAAATTGCCCCCTGCGTCACACAACCCAACAAATCAACCACTGGTGTTTAAAGAACGTCCGCTCGCCAAGAAAAAGGTAACAAGCCCTTGGTATACGTCCTACCATGCAGAAATAGAAGGCCTATGGAGACAAGTACAAATGTTATACAACTTGTCCTAAGAACTCGCTGAGAGTTGAGCAAGAGTCCTTCGATACCAACCCCTCACCTCGCAATGACAGTAACGCCTACAAGGTAGAAAGGTTAATCCTCTGATCAGCTTTCCGACCTAGAATGACATCTAAATAATGTTAGAAAGGTCATATTCCCAATTTATTAGAAATTCCGCACGAAGCAGTGTAGCAGAGCACAGCCATATAATGAAGATAGATCAGGATCACAGCGATGGGTTAAAAAACTTCTTTATTTGGACACCATGGTGCAGACAGGAAAGGAGGGTAACTCTTACGCGTTTCACGCCTGTGCGGCGCTTCGTCAGAGAGTAAAAAAGATATGCTGGGTCCCCCTTGATATAACCCGTTTCATTGCATTCAAAATTGACAACAGCCGTGGCTCCCATGACCGGAAGTGACGAAACCGGATATGTGGAAACCGGAAGTGACATAACGGGCTCCATGCAATGTGCTATTGTTTGTAAACATATATGGTTGTCATGGATACAGCTGCATCACGACTCTTAGGCCTATGGCGAAATTTTTGATCGCAAGGACCAAGTATAACAACCCCGCAATAAAGTAATATATAAAAACGGTGGTAGGTTAAAAACAATGTTGTACATATAAAACAAAGGACAAGTAATCTGAGGAACTATATGGCTGTGCTCTGCTACACTGCTTCGTGCAGAATTTCTACTGATCTACTATCATCACGGATGAACGCCCCAAGACAAGAAGAACACAGGCTGTTTCTCATGTGAGTTTTACCATTTTATTACATTGGGGGGTACTAATAAGGTGGTTGCAAGCGAATGTGACATTGTCCTTATTGGGTGTGGTGGAGCTAATCATTCTCCATCTACAGCACCCCCAGGACCTCAGTGATATGTCAAGTACATTACGCTCACCTATTTACCCCATACTCACCTTATTGTGACTTGCCTGTTTGATTTCCTTCTTCAATCAAGAAATCCTTCATTGATGTTATTAAGACTGTTTATCTATAGTCATTTGAGCACTATTATTGAACTTTGTTCTACTATCCCATATTCCCAATTTAGTCCCCTCGTGTGCAGCATATCCAGTATATGTTTCCAGTACGCCTCCCACCTTTTGAGGAGACTTACCCTATTGCCTCCTCTACGTGGTTTGAAGATCACTTCTAAGACCTGGAAACGCAACTAGCTTACACTGTGCTCAGCTAGTGTGAAGTGTGCAGGCATTGGTTGTTCCTGGTTTGCTCCTTGACCATACGGGTGGTGTCCCCTACATAGGCCATTTCACGAGGTAGATCACAAAGTCAGAATTGCAAGTAGCATAGTCTGTTATCATTGAACTTCACCCAGTGTGGCGTTGTATTAAAAAGTTACCTTTCTGTACATTCCTACACTGAGCACAAGGCAGGGGAACATCCTGTGTATCGGTGCCTTTCTTGAAATGTGACATACTGTAATTACTTTAAGTGAAAACGATAAAAAGCGGAAAAGCACACCGAGATGCAGCTTATGAATTTATATATTGATAAAAAAAGTCCCACAAAAGGACTTATCATGACATTACAATAACAATGTACAAATTGGACAAATAAACGTGCAACTAGCTTAAAAGGTGCGAGTAGGTGACCAGGAGATCCGGAAGTGTAGCAGAGGGAGAAGATGTACTAGATACGGACCCGTGGGACTCCATCAGCTGTGTGTGTTCCTCTCTCATACCGATCTGCCTCTCCACCAATGGTAACTCACGTAGCAGCCCCTCTTAACCACTACGCGTTTCGCACTGTGTGCTTCGTTTTAAGTGAACCAAGATCTGCTCTCACAGAGTATTCTCTCAGTGTTGGGACTTTTCTGAATGTCATCATTGGAGGGGTCTCTTACCTCATGTAAAGAGGGATCTGATTGTAAAACATGTCAGTGTTTTCTGACAATCCTACTTAACCTTGTACTGTCAGTACTATATCTACTGACGTAAGAGGCTCATTTCTTTTTGGCATCCCATACCTTTAGTGTAAGCAATAACCAGAGACATAACATAAAACACAGACAAAGCTCAGTGCACATCCAGAAAAACTTATATACGGTACAGTGCCTAAATATACATGTATAAATAACTAATAAATAAAATGGTCTTTTAGTTTAACATTTTGGCCAAATTGTTGTAAGCCCTTGAGCCAACTGCACAGCAGACCACGTTTCCTCCTGCTGTCCGGCCTTCCTGTCTCTCACCTGTCTCCCCTACAATCGATCCTAAACTCTGCTGCCAGAATCACTCTACTCTTTCCTAAATCTGTCTCAGCGTCTCCCCTGCTGTAATTCCTCTCCTAGCTTCCTATAAAATCCTGTATCACACACAATTCTCCTCCTCACTTTTAAAGCTTTACACTCTTCTGCCTTTCCTTACATCTCTGCCCTAATTTCTCGTCTAATTTTAACTATCCCGACTCTTGCGTTCTGCTCAAGGATATCTTCTCTTACCCCCTTTGTATCTAAACCCTCTCACCGCCTTAAACCTTTCTCACTGACTGCCCCACACCTCCGGACTGCCCTTCCCCTCAATATCCGACTAGCACCCTATCTATCTACCTTTAAGACCCACCTTAAAACACACTTCCTTAACGAAGCATATGAATAGCTCCGTGACTGATACTTTACACCTCATACATAAACCTTGGCCACTTGCAGACACACTTACCAGAATGCCCTCCTACTGTCTCTGTACGTTTTTTCTATCTAACAATTAGATTGTAAGCTCTTCGGAGCAGGGACTCCTTTTCCTAAATGCTACTTTTATGTCTGAAGCACTTCTTCCCATGATCTGTTATTTGTATTATTTGTTATTTATATGATTGTCACGTGTATTACTGCTGTGAAGCGCTATATACATTAATGGCGCTCTATAAATAAAGACAAACATATATTCCTGAAGTGCCAGACCACATGACGTAAGAGCTATGATCATGGCTCCCAAAAGGTTCATCATTATTTCTTCTTAAACATGTATTGACACAAACATTTATGTATCAAATAAAAAAAGAAAACATAAATGTCTCGTAAGTCGAATAAATTGGTTTCTGTTTCAACCCTTATCTATGATCATCTATGAACATCACCAACCTAACCACTTTGCCTATATAGAAAGAATGTCATAGAAAAGCTAATAAAGTCATCACCATGGCAATACAACAACATTGCTATCATATAATACACTGGGTAAATGGATTTCATTTTACAAACAAAACTTTGTTATCCTGACTCGGCTGGAGATTAATTGAATTAGTCTAATGTTTTCCAAGACCTTACAGTCAAAAAAGAATCAGATTAGAAGCGGGGAGCCTTGAAATAATTAATGCTAAGTTTAATATCGATGCATATATTTAAAGGAGAAGTACATGTTGTGTAGAAATGATCTTAATTAGTGATACTATCAATGGCCATGTAGCAATATAGTCTTAGGCTAAGGCCCCGCTGCCAAAGACAGCGCGTCCGTACTGCAAACAGGCGGCGCGTGAAAGTCACTGCACCGCGATCTGCGGTCTGCAGCTGACTTTTTTTGGTGCGGGGGGGGCGTGGCCAAAGTGGGTCGGGGGGGGGGGGCGCGGTCATGACGTGGGGTTGGGGGAGGAAACGCGTGTTCGTATACCCTCCCACCCCTCTCCTTCAACAGACTAGGAACTGTGGGCAGGAGGGGAAGGCGGCGCCATGTGGGAGCCCTGTGCGCCCACAAGCTGGCCCCTTCACAGCTCCCCCAGGGGGATCGGGGGCTGGGGGACAGCTCCCCACGCCACCAATGCAGCGCCAGCCTCTCCCCGTGCGCGCCAGTCTCTCCCCAGCTTCCCCCCCCCCACACTCAATCCGCCCAGAGTGGGCAAGTATGGGGCCAGCCACGCTCCCCGCCAACCCCGCTCCTCACCAACCCCCCCGTGCTTACCTCCCACCTGGCCAGCAGCCACAAGGATCGGAGGCAGAGGGGGGGAGCCCAAACAACTTACTGACCCCGCTCCTACTTCCCTGCCCGAGCGGGAAGCAGCCGCGGGGATCGGGGGGAGGGGGGGGACACCTGGGCAGCAAAAAGGGAAAATAACCTTAGCCTAAGAAACACACAACACACAATATATATATACATAATATACACATCCATACACACACATCCATACACACACTTCCCCGCCCCCCACGAAGCTCTGACAGCTCCAGACCCAGCGCTGATTGGATCACAGCCACACCACGTGAGCCACACCACGTGACGCGTCACCGCTCGGGATCTCAATTCTCTTGCATCCCCTGGTGGCTGACGCGTGAGCCGTGCAGGGAGGGGGGACTGGGACCGGCTCGGGAGGATACCAGGTGATGGTGAGTAACACGTACACGGCTGCGCGCGCCGCCGGACGCAGCGGGACCAAAGCCTTACTGAATGTCCCTACACACCTGCAAGCTTCCAAGGGGACCATTTATCGAAGCCTCACTGTTGCAAAACTGGGTAAAACAAATACTGCATTAGATTTATTAAAAAGGAAAATCTAATTGGTTGTAATAAAAATGTTTTTCCTAGGTAAATCTAGTGTTGTTAATCTTGCCCCAGTTTTGTACCAAGGAGAGTTAAAACAAAACAAAAAAGAAAAACCTTAAGCCTACAAAGCCTCTCTCAATCAAAGATGTCTGCAGCCTAAGACAATACAAGGAGTCATATTTACTGTATGTCAAATATATTATTAACCTGAATGACATACAGCATTTTGACAATGGCAAATATCTCACACTTTTTTTGCTTAACACACATGAAAAATCTGTGTTCTGCCTGTGAAAGGCATTTGGCAAAGCAGCAATATTCCCACAATGTATTTGTTTTCTCAGATCTGAGAGAGGTCCTGCAGAAATTAACCTACTGATGTACAGTAGCCCCATCCCCTTTTTTGCACATGTCTATTGCTCCATCTGTACTGTAGTTATTTTCACTTCCCAAAGTTCGAGCTGACCAGATAGTATTTCCTCCAGAAAAAAATTCAACATTGGGATGTTAAAATAGATATCTTTGAATCTGGGATAAAACAATATAATGAATAAAGACTAAAGATTATTCTATCATTTCTCGGTGCCGTTTTCGTAAAGACTGCTGTATTCCACGCGGCATTCACTCGTTAATCTTCTGTGAAGGCAGCCAATCACACGCATGCTTACCGTTGTTGATTTTCTGTGATTAATGTTATTGTGATTTGTTTGGGTGCAGTTCTGTGTGTATCCGCCAGATGGTAAAAGGGAATCCCTTTGCACAGGGCAACCAGTGAGTTGTGTGTAGACAATTTGCAGGTGTTTAAAAACTAGATAAAAAGAGTGGCCACAACAGTCATCCATTGTAAATTGACCTTGCTCGCTGAAGACGTTATCAAATGTAGGCGTTTCATAATTGAAATCTCCACAGTATGCACAATGCTTGTCCCCTTATTCTACAGTACATTGCTATCCCTGCAATTGCTGAATGGACATCATGTCAAGTCAAATAATGTCAAGTCCTTAAACCAAACCCCAATGTAGTTATGCATTTCTCATATTTTCTGCTATTAATGCTGTAACAGACAAGAAGGTGACTTTAGCAGAGATTACGACTAAATAATTGAAAAATATGAATTCTTCAAATTTTCACCGAACCAACATGGCTGGAAGCATTCGATAAGACAAATATTAACTAATGATGATTGCTTTTTTCGCACAGCCCCTCCTCTGGGAGATACCTATACAAGGGGATATTGGTCTGTGCTCCCAGATTTTGCCGGTATGTTTGCTCATGGCGACTTCAAAAGAAGAAAGGTCGGCTATCATCCATTTAAGATTCGTACAGTACTTGTACGTACTGTACTTCCCGACCCTGCAGTGTACAGGTACCCAAACTGGCTTCCCAATACTATTGCAATAACGGGCCGCACATGACTGAAAACCTGGTGAGCAGCAATACTTGCTACCTGGCCCCACCTGATTACCGGCTTCAGCAGGCACCTGTCAACTATAATACTGATTACATGAGTGATCCTGGCTGTTATGCACAATGCTGTACACCCCTGACATTGGGTCATCTCAATCCGGTTGGCAACGTATATAATGAAGATAAAGATAATGCAGACTACATAAGTGACCCCAGCTTGTATGCACAATACACCTCTGACATTGACTCATCTCCACCCGTTTTGAAAAGTTTATAATGAAGGTAAATATAATGTACTATACAGTATTAACTTTAACTGGGGGCACTAGATTTTCTGGGGAGGGGTGGGGAGGGGGTGAGGCAGCTATACAGGCCCCATGCTCTCCCCCAAGGTATTTAAATTAAATGCCAGGGAATCGCACAAAGCCTCCATAATACACATACAGTACCTTCCCTTCCCTCAACGCCTCATCATGGTAACCTGGCGTCAAATTACCATGGCAATGTGATGTCACATGACCCTGGGTTGAGTAGGGGGGTGGTGCAAGGCACCAAGGAGAGCAGCCTGGTATAGTGTACTGTATGTTTACCATAGCCCATCAATGCTTGTACACATGCGCACTAGAGCGTGACTTTACTCATGCGCATTACCGGAATTTATAGCATAATTCCCCCCCCCCCTAGAAATGAAACTTTGAAATCGAGCGTCAAAAGATAAGGATGACGTTTGATGGAACTCTAATATCGCTTTTTTTTAAATGTTGCCTTTTTTACTTTTATACAGTCAGTATTAATAGTTTCACGCTTTTAAAACTTTGCCCCACTACAGTATTATTTTGGACAACACACTATGCACAGGTTATTCAATTCATAACCTGTAATAAAATTTCACACAGAGATTTGATTGATTTTATTCCACTTCATGGTTAATGGAAAACATTAAGTGATGCTTTTTTTTACATATTTAATCAATGTTAAGATTTAGAAAATAACTACATTTGCAAACAGTTCAAACAGTTGTTTTCTAAACTTCCACGATCATCCATGCAATACTGTAAGACAGACCAATTGAGTTGCATCTCACCTCCCCGCCACCCCCACAAAGCAAAGGCATGGGACTACAGTACTATACTGCAGCTACAGTATCTAAAAGTCTAAGACGGTTTCATGTTTTGTCTGCTGGTATAGAAATTTACATTTCCTGGTTCCTCATGCATGCGCATTGTGAACTAGTGTACAATAGAAAGCCTTCACTGCCAATCAGACTTACAGTACTGTAGAAATCCAACGGTAAACAAAAAAATTAAAGTAAAATTTTTTAGAGGAGAAAATAATTGTGAGCTGTAAACAAAACCTTATGCGATGCATTTTTTTCAAAAAAGTTCCAATTTAACATACTGTAAACGCCTGTGCAGATTATATATTTTACATTCGGAAAGAGAGCGAAGTGTATTTTTGTATTATTCGTTTTAAATTTATTATCCTGTACTAATAAACCATTTCATTCGTTAAAAATACTTTTTGTTGTGTGTGTTCATATTTTAAATCTTCTACAGTTCGAGAATTTTTGTATGGCTAAAAGCTATGGAGCCTCAGAATGTACTTCTTTCCCATGTACTGTACTGTATACAGAATGAATTCATATTTTTAATCTTCAAATTACAATTACACACACACACCCTTGAAGTTCTGTACGGGAATAAAAGACAGGTTGAATCGCAATTAGATTTTTTAAGACAACAACTTGCGATCGCCCACTTGAGTTCCTCGACGATATTGCAGACAACACTAAAATATAATTTTCTCCACTCGATCAAAACACCAGTAAACTTGCGTCTTAACGCGGGAAAATGTCAGGAAATCTCGAGCCAAAGCGGGGTATGCAAAGGTATACAACCCGTGAAATGATCGGATAACGGCCACTGAATCTGTATTTTTTAATTCGTAGGTTAAAAAAATGGATGACTCAGATTATTATTCAAATATTGGCAACATTTTCCAATATTCAGTTGTATTTGCCAATATCATGAAAGTTCACGTCACGGTGTTGTCTTGGTTGGGCATTGGTGGCTGGAGTTTTTGGCGAAGTTTCATGTCCAAACTCGTCGGAAAGGTTTCACTCATCTCAGACTCTGGTAGTTACTCGTTTCAAATAGAGATTGATTTATAAGTAGAAAATTATAGACGGTAAACCCAAGAGAAATATCAGTTCCAGACATACGTCTGTCACATATGTGGAATCTTTCAACTTCTTTTGCTCATGTAATCAGTTACTCACCCATTTATTACATCTGGAAGGAGATGGCTTCAACTCCATGTCGTGAAGAAAATATTAAAAAGTTTTATTGATAGAGCTTTCTAGTGTGACATATTACAGATGTAGCCAGAATTACTGTCCTTGTGGTCCAGAAGGATTAGCACAGCAGGGTTTTATGCTTTTGAATGGGACCAGCAGCATTTACTCCGTCGCTTGATGGCCATCCTGCAGGGAGAGAATACCATTACTTACCTTTCAGATGTGTCCGATCACTGCAGCCGCCTCTACCTGCTGTCTGGTCCTGATCACCGCTGAAGGAAAGAAATGCAGGGTGTATTCCCCTCCCCCGGGATGATCTAGATGCCCTTATATGGGCTTCTACATCATGAGAGGGAGGATATACAGTATGGAAATAACTGGTCATCAACATCAAGGGGGCTGACAGGGTCCCCCTTTGCTGTCCAACCCTATGATGTAGATGACCATATATGACCATATAGCCTCCCTCTCTTGATGTAGAGCCTCATATAAGGGCACCTACATCATCCCGGGGGAGGGGAATACAGCCCTGCTTACCTTCAGTGACGGAGACACAGATCCAGACAGCAGGTAGAGGCAGCTACAGACAGGTACCGGACCCTGCGGCACAGCTCATCTGAAAGGTGAGTAGCAGTATTCTCTACCTGCAGATGCCCCAAAAGGATTAACGCTGCGGGGTTCCATTCAGAAGTATGGATCTCAGCACGGTTAATCCTTCTGGGCAGCTTACTGTCCTTGGGGCTGCGAGATCCGTAGCCGCACCGGCACAGTGAAAATTGCATCACCGAGGACAGCAAGTCTGGCTACAACTCTGTATAGAAAAATATACACTTAAGTATACTAATAGTAAAAGTATAAATGTAAATCATATTACACATAAATATCATAACATGAATCAAAAAGACTTATTCTTTTAAATTGAAAGTGCTTGAAGGAGCATTGCCTCATACCTGACCAAAAAAAAAAAGCATTTTGTTAAGCACTTAACAATGTAAACGTCTCTCTTACACACGTTACTATGTTTAAAACAAAGATTGTGCGTTGCACGAGGACTCTGAATGTCAAACAAACATTTTACAGAACACACAGTGACATCTGCAGATAGAATCAATCAGACCTCTCCCAAGTCTCAGTTTTAAAATGATTAAAAAATACTTAACAATATCTGATTTTTGGAAGTAAGCCATCAAACACCATAGGAGGGACTGACACTTTTGAGCTTGGCAGGGCATAGGCAAATGTCAACCGGTGCAATAACTTTTATGACGTCTTTGCAACATGGATCAAGTTTCAGTAAAGAAATAAAACAAATGTAATTTGTGGAAATAAAAAAAAAACAGAATTTGTGGAACAGAAAAACGTAAGTATTTTTTTGAATAAACCAGGAAGCCATTGACAGTGAAGTTCAAACTATTTGAGACAGAGAACCCTTCCTATGGCCATACAATATAAAGAGAGGAATTGCTAACACGAATCCCCATGTATTCATTTCTTTGCAACAATAAAAGTGATTGAGTGGCACTATTTCACTCTGAGGGTCGCTACCCTAATGATATCGGACATGAGACATTATGACAGCACATAGTGTGCTTCCACACCATGTACTTCACACCATCTAGCACAATGTTATAGCAGCTACTGTATCAACCCTGCTGACCCAAGAATTCATTTTTCTCTCCTTCCTGACCTGGATTTTTGTGCAGATCCAAACGTCATCACTACAAACCCCACACTCAGGAGATATTTACAGAGTCAATTGCAGTGCAGTTTTTATTTTCTCATTTGAAGCAGCAATACTACTCCCCACCTTTCCCCCCTTATTTTTATATGTAATGCATGTGACAGTGTATAATTCTACATTCCTACCTAAGCTGGCAATCATTTGGGGCTCCTTTTATAAATCTGTAAATAACCCGATTGTGTGCCCAAATGGCTGCCTTCTAACTTTGTGCTGCAGTCTGGAATGCTGCAGCTGATATGTAACATTATATTACTAAGTGTAACACATTATTGTTACAGCTTTCAGAGTAACAAACAGTCTGCTGTTTGGAACACAGCAACAGATTTTTTTGTGATACTTTGTTGCCAAAGGGCATAGCTCAAACAGGTGTGTCAGAGCCTGTTCCAAAAGAGGAAGTGGATGTGACTTTCTAAATGGTTCCTGTAGCAATCAAAGAACGATAAGTACATTTAAAAAAATCATTAAAAATAGCATTAGGAGTTTAAAAAACAACATATAGGATTCTTCACGTTTTGCTGCCTTAAGCAGAAATCCCCCAGAAGCCTTTATTAGTTTCGCTCACATAATGTTAGTATCTTCCCCCTGAGTATATCCTACTCTTTAACACTTTGTGTGCCTCAGAGGCCGCAGCACCAGAGTACTACTGCACTCCAATCATGTCACCGATGCGGTCATGTGATTGTTCCGTCACTGATGACAGATTGGAAGGGGAGGAGTCATACCCTTTCCATTCCTCATCAGCTTAGATCGTGTGAAGATGTGACCTCCCCTAGCCTCAATTTTTTTACATAGCCACTATGTCATGGGGGCCCTGGAGTGCCAGACCCCATGATATAGTAGTTAAGCACTTGGGTACTCAAAGGGTTAAACAAAAAATAATTGTTATTTAAAAAATATATGATTTTTTTTAGGTCTCAAGCTTCTGCGGTTACCATGGTAACCTATAGACTGCAATGGGCTCTGGGGAGAACTTTATTTTAACATCTTAGACGCCTTATATTTCAAGCGCTCATATCTCCTGAATGGAGCATCATGGGAGGGGGGTGGGGGGGAAGGAGAGCTGGCACTCCTGTCCTGGGCGCAAAAAAGAAACTGCTGATGAATGGCGCCTGACTGCGCCCCGAACGCAGCTTCCCTGTGCCCAATAGCCTAGTAGACTGACTTCCCTGAATTAACGTAGCGGGGGTCCCTGCTTCTGAATGGGACTCTCGCAGCATTAATCGCACTGAGCCGCCACCAGTTTAAGAGCTGCACAGAGAGATCAGAGAGAGCAGTCTCTGTCTCTCTCTCTGTCTCTCTCTCTCTGTCTCTCTCTCTCTGTCTCTCTCTCTCTCTGTCTCTCTCTCTGTCTCTCTCTCTCTCTCTCTCTCTCTCTCTCTCTCGTTATTTTTATTTTTTGTACATAGGATTGAAGCAGGGGGTCTCCGGAGCTGAACCACCTTAATTTCAGGTCCGGAGACCCCCTGCTTAACGATGTACAGGCCTCCGTATAGGGTGCCAGTATCTTCTGCAAGTTTAAATCTCCTGCATTAAGGCCCACGTAACGTGGGACCCCGGACTTACAACCCTCCCCGGGGGCAACTACTCTCATCACCAACGCCCTCTACCCCCAACACACACAGTAATGGGCAATAGGACTAAGCCAGATCTGGCTACAGTAATAGCGCTTTTGCCCGTTTTTGAAGCATAAAAAATACACATTACAAACTACAATAAAATATACTGTACATTACAATAAAATCAAACAATAGCCATCAAATACATTGATTGTCTCCGTGGTTATCTATGCCCTCAACGGGAGCACAGATACAGTAGTCACATTGGCAATAAATGGGCACCCTACAACACCCAGCACCTACACCCTCTAGCCCCAACAACCACTACCCCTCACCACTCAGTAAAAGGCAAAGCGCTATTGGCCAGATCTGGCTAATAGGGCTATTGCTCATTACTGTGCGTGTTGCGGGTAGAGGGGTGGATGATGGGGGTAGTTGCCCCTTGGGAGGGTGGTTAGGCTTCCTTTGGGAGGCTGTGGGGGGCGGGGAGTTTAGCAGGAGGGTTAACCCCTTCATTACCTTAGCTGTTACTAAGGTAATGAAGGGGGGTTATTAATGTATTTTTATTGTTAATGCATTTTTTTAATTAAAGTTTAATATTGATTGCCAATGTGGCTTTCTAGGCTCTCCATTGAGAGGGTCTTATTATCCACAGTGATAATCAATGGTTTTATGTTTTAAATGTATTTTATTTTATGGTTATGGTAATGACTGTACTGTACAGTATGTGTACTTTATTGTGGTTAATGCCCAAACCCACTATTAGCCACATTTGTCTAATAGGGATATTGGGAATTAGTCTAGAGGGGGGGGGGGTGAGTGTTAAGGCCAGTCGGGGTGATTACAGCATGGTTTAACCCCTTCATTACCTTAGCGCAGGGGTGCGCAAACTGGGGGGAGCGATATTTTTCTGGGGGGACGCGGGCGGTTGTAGAGGCTCCGCGCTCTTCCCCAAGGCATTGAAATTAAATGCGGCGGGATCGCATGAGGCCTCTCGAACCTCAACTTACCTTGCATCTGCGGTGTCTGGAAGCGTCTCCATGGCAGCGCAGCATCAAATGACGTCGCGGGGTCACGTGACGTCGCACGACCCCGCGCGTTATTTGATGCCACATTGAGCAAAGGTGGTGGTGGGGTGAGAGCACCGGGGGACAAGAGGCAGGGGGGCGCAGGAGCAAAAGTTTGCGCACCCCTGCCTTAGCGGTCAGCCACTAAGGTAATGAAGCTTTGCTTTTAGTTTATTTTTATTTTTTGTACATAGGATTGAAGCAGGGGGTCTCCAGAGCTGAACCACATTAATTTCAGGTCCGGGGTCTGAGGGTCCTGCGTCGCATTGCCCATGACACGGGAGATTTAAACTTGCAGGAGATACCGGCACAACATACAGAGGCATGTACCTCGGGAAGCAGGTAATCACCGGACCTTAAATTAATGCGGTTCAGCTCCGGAGACCCCCTGCTTCAATTCTAGGTATGAAAAAAATAAATAAGTGAGATCTGCTGTAAGAGATGTGTGGAGAGAGCGATAGCGAGAGGGAGAGAGAGAGAGAGAGAGAGAGAGAGGGAGAGAGAGAGGGAGAGAGGGACTGCTTCTCTCTGATCTCTCTGTGCAGCTCTTACAGAATGGTGCTGGCCCAGTAGGATTAACGCAGTGGGAGTCCCATTCAGAAGTAGGGACCCCCACTGCATTAATCCCTTCTGGGAAATTCCCTCTGCGCTGGGCAGTGAGAGCGCTTGACCGCGATGTTGTCCACGGTCCAACCGCTCCAAGTGCCACACAATGGGAACTTCTACCACGCCACATCTGTACATTTCCTAGATTGTGGAGACCAACTTTCATCGCTGAACACAACATAAAGGACAGTGATTATATAGGTAGTTGTTTTGTGTTGAATAAAAACAAATGTACTAATAGTTTCCATATACTGTAGCAGATCTCCCGAATTTAAGTCCCAAGAGCAACCAAAAGGCCATAGTCCCAGGTTAACACATACCTAAGTAAGATATCTGAATCATAATTGGAGCTGAGTTAATTGGTTAATTAACTAAAAATAGAGATGTCTTGTGCATGTGGTCTGTTATATGTTATCAGGACTGAACTTGGGAAGCTTGGCCACACAGAACCCAACAAAGGCATATCATGGGAATTAAAAAAAAGTTCACTGTGCCCAAGTGCTACTCAGGTCTAAATTCTGCTGCAGATGCTGTAAAATAAGTGAAAATTATGTCACTTACTGTATTCAAACTATAATGAGCAATGTATGTATAATCTTCCACCAATACAAAATATATATTATTCTTTTCTTTCCATATGACAGTCTTTCTCACCGTATTTATATATTCTTTGCTGCAGTTAATCATATTCTTCAATCTGTAACCCTGCAGGACAGGATGAGTTCATACCGTAAATCAAAGAATGAAACATAAACGACAGATTCTTTGATAAGTTGTAATAGTGCTACATTTCCCAACGTACTCTATTTATATTCAGTATGACTGACACATGAATCACAGGCAGATTGAATTATGACTCAGACTATGGAACTGACTAAGTTTCTACTATTAAAGTAAGGCAGTTTGTTACAAAACAGTAATTAAGTCCCTAACTAGTCTCCCATTGTATGCGCTGTGGAATATGTGAGCGCTGTATAAATAAACGATGATAATAATAATAATAATAAAAAATAATAATAATAACTGAGACCATAATTGGTATTAGACAAGTGTAAAGGTTTTCAAATCTACTCTGTAAACTTTTTTGAAAATGTTCACAATGCTCCGAATTTCACTAAATTTAGTCAATTTTGACAAAATGTGATAAATTTTGACAGAATGTTGCCACAAATGGCAGTGTATACAGGGCATGTGACCTTGCACATCAACTTTTAAGGCTTGTCTCATTTTTTTTGTGTGAAAATTTGTGGATTTTTATGAAATTTCTAACAAATAAAAATAAGGCTATTTTACCTGGTTCATAGTCTTCAGCTAAGATTTTGCACATCGCTAATTGGTAGCATCTGGCATTCACATTTAAAATCTATACCAAGTATGAATATGTCGAAGCGTGGAAGACTCTGATTGCTAATCCCATATACACGGATGATAGTCTTTCCCACATTTGGAGCATTTGCACTGACATCAGCAGTAGGGTCGTCATCTAAAATATCATAAAGGTCCCACTGTGTTATGATTAGATCCAGACTGACATAGAGAAATCCCAAACTCCATACAGACAACAATAGCTTTGTGCAATCTAACAACATGAGGGAAAGGAGCATATACTGTACATTAAAAAAGTGGGAGTATAAACAATATAATGGGTAAACATACATGATATATTAAATACATATGTATCACAACCCAGCAATTGTACATAACATGTGATTATCATTATAAATATATTATTCAAACCGAAGAAAAAAACATCAGAAAGAGGAAAATAGATCCACAAAAGACCAAGGAGATTAACATAAAATGACAATGAATTGTCCTAAATAAATTGTACCTCATATACTACTGATCTACTACATGATGGCTGTAGATATTCTAAAGGTGCAGTGATTCAGGTTGATCTCAGCCCCCCCACACCCCCCACACACACCAATATAATTGTACATTAATGTGCCTCTAAAACAAAAAGCTTCACAATGATTTTACAGTGACATATTGTCAGAAGGAAAATGTGACTGCAACAGCAATGTATTAAAAAAAAATGCTTTAAGTCTTGCGGATTAGAGACATATATTCTCTTTCTGTCGTTTACAGTCCTTTTTCAATTAAAATAGGGGACTTACAAATGAATCCTATTGTTTTGCCTTATTTATACCATTGTGCTCCCTAGGTGGCATACTGTACATTCCTACATTTTTCTCCCACTCGGTTTAGCTGGGAATCCCCTACAGATTATTTCTGCTTTTTAAACACAAATTATTTTCATTCCATTGGGGCCAAAAATCTCACGATTTTATTTTCATGGAATAAACACACCTCTAGCACCATGTAGTCTTTGTGCTGTTATGTACTGTAACCATATAAATCAATTTACAGCTCAACCCCTTTATAACGCTGCGCTTGGGGTTCAAAGAATCATACTACGTTATAAGCGGATCATGTTAGAAATAATGTACAATTGTATGCATTGTACAATAAAGTATTTAAGATACCAATAATCGTGTTGTAATGTATTCAGAAATATGAAAATTGGGAGCCACGCTTGCATCACGTTATAAGCGGATTTGCGTTATAACGGGGTTGAGCTGTATTGTCATTATGTGGTATCTGAAATTGTCATTTTTTTTCTCACAATACTGCAATATAAAATGTCCAAAGGGAACCTACCGTGTTGCACCAAGAAGAGGAGACATCTGAGGATTTCAAAGCTGTGACCACTACATTTACTAAACAAATGCTACTCCACAAGACACCTATCTCCAGAAGACACCTTCTGGCCAATTCACTTCAATGGCCGTAAGGGGTCTTGTGTCTTATGGAGTAGTACTGCTTAGTATATGGTCCTTAATCTATTATGGACTCTTGTTGGTCCATAATATCACAATCTACAACAAATCTAGTGCCATCATAACAATGAATAAACCCACGGCAGTTTTATCTCCTCATAGATGGGCCTTTATATGAACTATTTAATGTGAAGCAAAACATGATATGGGTTATGAGAAACTACCAGGGAAACACCATGACAAAAGGTTCAAGAATTGAATAATTTTGAAACGAAATAAATATGCTGTACTAATACATTAGGATTTTATATGTTCTAGGGAGTGCCTGATGGGGAAAAAAACAGGCACTGGATATTTTGCACTATAATCATTCTTAAAAAAGTAGTCTTATCTGCACTCAGCCATCTAGTACTGTATATAAAGTATAGAAAATATAGGCGATAGACAGCACTCAATTTGGATACAGGTGAGAAAATAAGTAACTGGTGCACACAGGAACAAGGAGGAACCCTAATCTCCCTCCACATAAATACTATACCAAATAGGTGGAAAGTTCCCAGCACTCGTTGTAGAAATAACAAAATATAATAGGGGTAAGCCAAATGGAATTTTAATATGAAAAAAGTAGTACATAACACTAATCAATTGCAAGTAACTGTGGGCATATACTGTTAATAAAGAAATAATGTATACACATGTGAGGAACCACAGTTGTATGTAAAGTAACATGAGGGAAGGGAGAAACAAGGGGTAAGGAAGGATAGGGGAAAGGGAAAGCCAAGGAAAGAGGGATGCAGGGGAATAAGGGGCTCCCCTTTATTCCCTGCACCCCTCTTTCCTTGTCTTTCCCTGCACGCAGTGCGAAACACGTAGAGGTCACATAGGGGTTGTTGCACGTTATTGATGGAGGATCATACCGGCAAGGAGAGACTTCGGGCACAGCTGACAGAGAGAGTGGTTCGGACTCTGCACACCAAAAAATTGTTGTCTATTTTTAAGTACCTGTATCACAATTTAAAATACATTATCATATTTAAAATATGCACTAACAGAGCATAGAAACTAAAATAGATAGTAAGGGTTCAAATAACATTTAAATAAGGACTCCTTCAGTTGTGCAAGTCACTATTTTTTATTATGCATATTTTAAAGGTCCCACTCATTCATTAAAGACCTGTCAATTCTAAGTAGATTGGAGTGAGTGTCACTCATTGGAAGGCATTCACTCATTCTTAACATTAGTGGCGAGGGTGTGCACTTTCACTTAGGTTTTGGGTCTAAACATTTTTTTGAATTTTGGTTAAAGTTTTGCCTCTTTGATTTTCCATTTTACTAAATTATGGGTGGAAAAAAAGTGTAAATAATCAGAAAAATGCTAAAATAGCATAATGTCTGAGCAAACATGAAAAATGCTTAAAAGTATTGTTCCACATACTAGGATTTGAATTGCATTCATTTTTGGCTTTTGGGAACCCTTGCGTCCCGAGATACATACCTTTGAAGATGCCCCCAGTAGCAAAATGGAGTTTTAAATCTCCTGCAGCACGCAGGAAAATAAGAAGCCGCAATGTAATCCGTCGGAGCTTGCTATTGGCCGCCTCGGGAGATGTAACAGTCAGGAAGTACCAGCAGCACCTGCGGAGGTAAGCCAGGAAGCAGGTACCCCCAGAGCTGCAATTATTGTGGTTCAGCTCCGGGGAACTGCTAATATATATATATATATATATATATATATATATATATATATATATATATATATATATATATATAAACAAAAATGGGATGAAGTGCTCCTTTAAAATCATAATAATCTTTATTACCTTTATTTTTCATTATGAGAATCATTGAGTTATGCCGTACGCTATTTTGGAGGAATATTGATTTAACATGTTATTTTCCAGGAACCAAACTGCAGTTGTGCTGTGCGACTGACCTCATTCATGTTATTTTTGAATCACTGTAGCATTCTGTCATCATTGAAGTAATGATTCTTGATTAAATCAATATGAATTATGTGAAATCAGTTGCAGCGCTGTCCAAACATAGGTTTAATGTCACTAATTATAAAATTGATAAAAATGATAAAAACATATACTACAGATGTAGTTGCATTTATTGCTCTGGCTTGTGCGATGCAGCCAGACACACACAACAAGACACACACAACGTGCCATTCGGGCGCAGCCGCCATGGTGTGAACCAGGGGTGCACAAAGTTTTGGAGCTGCGACCCCCTGTGTGACAGCCCCAGCGCCTGTGCCCCCTTCTGTGACCAGGCGTCAAATGATGCCGCGTGTTATGTAACGTCACGTGACACTGCAGCAACATTTGACGTGCATTACCATGGAGATGCGTACGTTACATGACCTCGCGGTGCGTCATTTGACGCCGCGTTGCCATGGTGACGCGTACAATAGACTACAGAACCCTGGTGAGTTGAGGTTGCAGAGGCCTCGCG
Source organism: Ascaphus truei (assembly GCF_040206685.1). Lineage (NCBI taxonomy): Eukaryota > Metazoa > Chordata > Amphibia > Anura > Ascaphidae > Ascaphus > Ascaphus truei. The sequence continues at coordinate 377,503,705 of NC_134486.1, read as the reverse complement.
CTGATCCCCGGCAAAACGAGAGGTAACTCTCAATGTATTACTTCCTGGTATAACATTTTATAAATAAATAAATAAATGTAACTTAAATGCCTCGGGGAAGAGCGTGGGGCCGCTGCAACCGGTGCACCCCTAAAAAAATCCTGCGCCCCCCCCACCGCAGTTTGCACACACCTGGTGTGAACCGTTAGCCACGTGTGAAAACAAGGTTTGGGCTAACATACGCGGTCTAGGACATTTTGTGACGGCCTGTTTGCTGTGACCAAGTCACTGCCAGCATTTAGTTGCCACTCACCTCGACGAAGGGACATCTCTCCGCTGGCCATTTCGCCCCCAAAGTATGCCCTTAGCCTCACTCCATACCCTAAAACCCCCTAATACCAATGCTACCCCTTCCCCTAAAATCCTTAAGCACACCCTAAAACCTCTTACCCTAAGCCCCGTAACAATGCTCATCTCAAGACAGGAAGTGACCCGCAGGGCTGAGGAAGGCTATTAAATCACCGACCTGAACCATGAGACAGGGTCTTGAATTGATTATAGAGTATTCGCGGTCACAGGCTGGAATCAAGGCTGGTGGCAGTGGTGCAAGGTCGGGGTCACAGGCAGAGATCAAGTCTGAGTGCAAACGAACAGGAACGCTGCAGTCTAAAAGGAACAAAACTGAAACCAGGCCCTGGCAACATACTGGAGTAATCAAGTAATCAAGATGGCCACTTTTGCTTCAGGGTGGGCGGAAGTGAGGAAAGGATTGCCAGGAAACAAGATTGCTGTTGGAGCCTCAGTAACCCTAAACCCCTTACCTTAATTCCCTACCCTAAACACCTAACCCCTTACCCTAATACCTCTATCTTTAACCCCCTCCCCTAACTGCTAAAACCCCTTAAGTTAACTTACCTTATTGGCAAAACGGCCAGTGGCTGAGTGTCCCGTGGCGAAGGCTCCCTCGGCGCCAAACGCCGGCAACGACTTGGTCTGGCAAAATGGCTACGACCAAATGTCCGATTCCGTAACGCACTTTTGCACCCGGAAGCGCGCCACTGGCTGCCAGTAATGCCTGCTGTATCTGTACATTATGAAACAGTGCTAATATAGTATGAGTGTTATTTGACTGAATGCTTTAAATGAATTGCAAATTCAAAATATTGGCCAGGGTCAAAATGTTTTATTTTTCTAAGCACGCAAAGAGTTAACAAAATCCCTTTCCCTCGGAACATTTCCAAACTAAGCTCTAATCAGCAAGCTGAATCTTTTTCATCACTCACTTCAGTTTGCTGGCTTTGCTTTTTGTCCTATGATGGGAGTGTGAACAGGCAAAGACATGAACGTTCAACCCTGTACAGGGGGAGTGGGAGGGGTAGGGTTTTTCTGACGTGTTGTTTCACCTCTGGGCACATAGTTTGTAGTAACAAATATCAACTCTCTTTATAGGACCAGGAAACTTAATTCAATAAGTGTATGCATGCGGTTAAAGCTATTATATATATAAAAAAATACCAACAATGCCATATGTCCCTGCCAGAGGATAAATATATTTTCTACAGATCCCTTTACGTAGAGTACTGTTTGTATCTTCATCAGTACAGTTCTTCCAGTACTCTATTGAAATCTTGTCATTATCAGGCATCTCCTTATTACTAGACAAATCTGGCCATTTTTAAAAACCATTTTTTTCACCCAGACATGGACTTTTTTTTTACAACATAGTCTCCCTGTCCTGTACTTCTCTCTCTGATAATTCTAAGGCCGAGGCCTGGGATTGTGGGGGCGACTGTAGACCCCTCTCCTAATCACTTTTCATATCCTGTTGCTCCTCACCTCTCTCTATAGTCGTAGCTAGCCGGATCAGGATTGGAGAGATGAGAGTAATAGGGGTCATGTAGCCATGGTCAAGGGTAGTAGAAATTAGCGTAGTAGGTATCCATGCCGAGATCGATGTTAGGAGACAGGAGGGTAGAAGGTAAATCAGCAAAACAGTCCAGGTGAACAGTAAGGAAAGACAAAGCACAGCAAGGCAAGGCAGGACAAGGAGTGCTTGCGACCAGCACAACGCCACATGGTACAAACTGTTATGCTCAGCCAAATTGCAGAAGCAAAGACTGAGCATATAAAGGGTGAATCAGCCAATCGCAGAACTGCTGATCAGCAGAGGCTGAAAGTGAACCCAGATTGCTGATTTATTGCTGTGCAGAGTGCACACAGCAGGAGTTGAAGAGAGTGGAATTGGTTCCCACGATCTGATTGGCTGAAATACCATGTGACGCCGGCCATCTTGGATTTAGTGAAGTCATCTTAAAGGCAAATGAAGCACAGCCATTCTGATTGGCTGGCATCATTCCCTTTAAGTGACGTCATGTAAAAAAAAAAATTAAAGTTGGAACATGGTTTGAACAGCAAATCAGGTGGCCGTTAACCATTTTGAGGCTAAATGTGACATCACAAGCCCTATTTAAGGCCGTGACGCCTCATTTGAGCCCAAGAAGACAACGAGACAACATCGGTTGGGATTTAACATGTGGCTTTTTGGATTGACAGATGAAGATAGAAGATAAAGAAGATCAAGAAATAGTGACAGATGAAGATAGAAGAAGGTGATTAAAGAAAGAAAAAAGAAGATTTGGGTGCCTGATCCGGATCTTCATGGCGGATGGCATTGGATGCTGTTGGAGGCCTCCAAGGTACGTGAGCTTCCTGTTTCCCCGGGAGCTTCTAATGGTAAGTAATATATTGAATGTTTATAAATGTCTCTTTTTACAGGTTTTTTCATTGGATGTGTTTTTTGTTTTTTTTGTGGGGAGGCACATTGACTGCTAATATAATTAATCTGTACCACTTTAGGGTACAGATTAATATATTATTATGCCAATATTTGGGGGGCATTTCTGGCTTGGTATTGCTGTTGGTTTTTTTAATTTCAGTTTCTAATGTGGATGTCATTGTTTGGGTTTTTTCCCTGCTTAATGGTAATACAATGTTTGTGATTGGTGTTCGCTTTCAGTTAATGTTGTATTATGTTAGCTAATGCGTTTTATGGTTATTTCAGATATTGTTTGAATTTATTTCTATGTATTTTAATGTGTACATTAATTCATGAATGTTGTAGTAATTAATTGGTTTGATTGGTTAGTGTTACTATTAATTTAGAGTTGTTTAGTAATATGGTGGTTGGATTGGTTACATTATAAAATAATTCGGAGTTGTTTTAGGAATTAATTGTTTTGATTGGTTAATGGTTTAATTAATTTGTTGTTGATGTTGTTATTGCTTGTATTGATTGGATTAGCTGGCTACTGTTTTTATTTAGTGAAGTGTGTTTTTTTGGAGTTTAGTTATGTTTTATTATTGTGTGTCTTTTGTATTAATGTATTGTAATTAGGGTGCCCATTGAGTGCTATAGAGGCTTATCATGCCCATATTATTATTATATGGGTATGATGTACCACTATACTACTCAATGGGTACAGGGTGGGTATAGTCAGTCCGGGGTGGGTGCTTAGGCCTCACGGATGGGAGAAGGGGGTATTAGCCCTAAGGATGGTGTCTAGACCTTGCGGGTGGGTAGCGGTTGGGTTAACCGCTTTATTACCTTAGCGGTATTAACCGCTAAGGTAATGAAGGGGTTAAGTCCTCCCGCAACCCCCCCCCCCCCCCGCAAGGCCTAAACAGCCACAAAGGGCCAAATTCCCCCTTCACCCACCCTCGCAAGCCACATTAAGCCTGGAATGGGTGTTTAACCCCTTCATTGCCTTAGCGGTTAGCCGCTAAGGTAATGAAGTTGCTGTAAATGCATTTTTCCTGCATCGGATGCATGCCGGGGGGCTCCGGTGCTGGTATTAATGGCTTTCAGCTCCGGAGACCCCCGGCAGGAAACGGGCCTGATTTTTTCCAAGTCCCGACACATCGCAGCTCATCGAGGCATCTCCCCACCAATTTACCTGAATTTTGAGGTGAATTGGATTTGGGGAGAAGATCGCCTTTTAGGGCTGCGATAGGCGGCGACAGCCGACTCGCGGGTACTAGAATCGCGTGAGTTTATGATCCTTCCGAAAATGGTCGATAAGTGGCTGATAGCCGCTCAATTGGCGATTTTCTTTTGATCATAATATTTTGCGTCGATACAGGCCGTTATCGAGCACTTATCGAGGCTTACTGAATACGAGTATCCATTTTGGTCGATAAGTGCTCGATAAGGGCCTTATCGAGGCTTTCTGAATGAGGCCCTAAGACTTGCATGATGTGGTGACATGGACAATTCATTCCACTGAAACTCCTCTCACACTCTGCAGTGGAAACTGGTTTTGAATTAACTGCTTCAATTATTTTTTTAAGATTCTTGTGTATCTTAATTCCTTCACTATCCGTAAATTCTCTGACAGCTCTCAGTGTATGTCTTCCATGCAACCCAAAATTCTCTGCCAATTCTTCTATTTCATTGTCCCTGTTTGTAAAATTTGAATTATGTGGCCAATCTTTAATGATTCCTGTTGATGGTGGGAACTTTACCAACATGACGTAAAAAATTACCGAACTTCAATTTTCCAACCACTTCTTTTGCTTTGATGTAGAACTTGCCTGTTTTTCGGTCTGACATTCTAAAACCATTAACATTCTGTTTATTTATGAGCCAGCCTTATGAAAAATACATTTTAAACTTGTAATGCCAAAGAAAATTCAGAGAGCTCCTGTGACAGAACCTTACCTCCTGTCTTTATAGGGCTCCCAATAGAAAGCCTGTATCTGGCTGATGAGTCCAGCAGGGAGATGGTTAATAGCAGCTACAGACAATTAACCAGTCTCCACCTGGCTCGTCAGTCAGGTATAAAAGCCTCCTGCTTATTCTTCAGAGGATCTCTCTAGCACAGGGGAGGAGTGTGCTGACCGAGAGGGATCCCAGGAAAGCAGCCCCTCTATTCCAGGACACAGCAGTCCCTGCAACCCACCGGAGGGTGCACCCCATGGACACCAATCTAGACCCGGAGAGAAGGAAAGAGCCCCCGATAACAGGTACCTCTTTGGACTTTGATCATAACCACCCAACCCTGCAGATAGAGACTGGGAAGTGTGTGTCAGCCCTTGCAAAGGGATAGACTGTTTTGTTTATTTATATGCTGCCCTAAAGCTGTGTTGTTTTTGGAAGATACAGGCTAAATAAAAGCCATTGTTTATTTCCCAAATCTATGTCTCCCTGTTATACCGCTGCACTCGTCATCTACAGCTCCAATAAAACATTGTACAACAGACCTACATTTTCAATGAATGCTGACGATTCTAAAATCTTCTTTAAACCTTGAAATTAGTTTTTTTTTCTGTTCCATCCTCCCACATCCCACCCAATTTCCAGCCCTGGACTCTACCAACTCTGTCGCTAGGGAATGTTACCATCAACCGGACCACATCCCAATGGGTCACGTTCCTTTCTCCACCTATTACCTCTGACCCAGAGCAATTATACGCATGTATATGACCTGAACCCTTCGAGCCTCCCTCTACCTACACTCCCGCTAACTCCTTGTCAGGCTAACGGTCACGACAACCAAATATCCCATCCACCCTTGCTGTAGTCGACGCCCTTAAGAGCAGACTACTTCCCTGCTTGGCGCCCTTAGTATCTTTCCACTTCTTAAAGCAGCAAAAGGTGTTGTGCCCTTCACCTCCGAAGGACATGCATTCGGGCCTGAAGCAGCATGACCCTCCCCCACTTACCTTCGCCTTCATTTAAAAACCCAACCTATTTTTTGCCTAAGCGTGGCTTACTGCCCTGAGCTGGCAGTCAACCCATTATTGGAGGATGGACGCTGTGGCATCACCTTCAACCACCACCCGTCTATGTCCCTCAAGCTCCACTTCAACTTTTTCCTGCCACGGTATCCCCTGCCATCTGCTACACTTATCTGAACCAAGAAGACTGGTTCCGCTACACTAGTGGTCTCAACCAATCATTGGACTGCAATCTTTTGTGGAGGTGGCTTGAGGATGAGAGAGGTGTCATGAGGCGATAACCCCTAAAATAACCTCTCCCTCTGTCATCCTCCTCCTCCCCCCACATGTCACTCATGACCGCTCGGGCCAAGGGTCATGCTTCCCTTCCTTTAATAGGTCACGGTTTCCTTTTTATTATTTAAGTCATGGCCAAACCTGAGGTTACTTCCATTCAGACACTAAAAAGGGCTACAGCTACAGACACTAAATGAGGGCTACAACTACAGCCCTATTTCAGTGTCTGCATGAGTGTGATTACATGTTTAGGTACAGTATGACTTAATGTAATAAAGATAAATTTGGTGCCTAATAATGCACTTAATTTAGCAAAATATGCTGTAAATGCTAAATAATCTCACAAATAAAAGTAACAAACATACAACCATTTGATGGTGTGTAATACAACGAATGTCCTTGTAGTATCCAACGATGAAGATGGTGATTATAAACCGAGTACATGAAATAGAAGAAGAAACACACATAGCATAATACTGTGGGTGAATAAAACAAATAGGAAAACAGTCAATACACAACAAAAAATATTAAACTAAGTAGATGCCTCAAAGACAAAACAGGTGATATATACTGATTAAAAAAACACATTTATTAAAAATATATTAAAAAAAAGTGGCACATCTGCTGCACAATGATCGCTGTCGTCAGACTGCCCACCGATCCATGGAGTATCCCGCTGATGGTCATTGTGCAGCAGACGTGCCACGAGTGAGAGGGGATACTCTCTGACATTACCCACCGCTTACTAACGATCTCCGTCTAGTAAGTAGGGCATTCACCTAGTGCAGCAGAGTACTATAGGGATTTTTTTATGGACGTACTTTCCATTAGTTTTTAATATATTTTTAATAAATGTGTGATCCAAACTAGGCTTGTGATCCCAGGAGCAGATAAGTGTTCTCGTGTGTTAACGGAGAAAGGCAGCAACGTTGATTGAGAAGACCCTAGGGCAGTGATTCCCAACTGGGGCTCCGCGGAACCCTGGGGCTCCGTGGACCAGTCCCAGGGGTTCCGCCTGGCCGCCCCAGCTGTTTCCTGGCTCTCCCCCGCTCCCCGGCTCATCCTCTCCCAGGTTTCCCTGGGTCTTACACTCCTCCCCCCCCCCCGAGCCCACACACAGCCACCCTCTAGGGGGCGTGCGCGTGTGTGTACGCATGCGCGTGCCGCCTGGCTCTTCCACTCCCCCCCACCCCCCGAGTCCGCGCACAGCCGCGCTCTAACGTGCCGCCACCTACTGCCCGCCCGCAACCTGCACGTCCGCCCGCTCGCAACCTGCACTCCGCCGCCGCCTACTGCACGCAACCTGCACTCCGCCGCCGCCTACTGCACGCAACCTGCACGCCGCCGCTTGAGGTGAGGGAGATGGAGAGATGGGACATGCAGGGGGGTGGGTGATGTGAGGGAGATGGGACATGCAGGGGGTGGGTGATGTGAGGGAGATGGGACATGCAGGGGGGTGGGTGATGTGAGGGAGATGTGATGTGAGGGGTGCTGGGACATGCAGGGGGGGGGGGTGATGTGAGGGGTGCTAGGACATGCAGGGAGGGGGGTGATGTGAGGGATGCTGGGACATGCAGGGGGGGTGGGTGATGTGAGGGATGCTGGGATATGCAGGGGGGGTGGGTGATGTGAGGGGTGCTGGGACATGCAGGGGGGGGGTGATGTGAGGGATGCTGGGACATGCCGGGGGGGTGATGTGAGGGATGCTGGGACATGCAGGGGGGGTGGGTGATGTGACGGGTGCTGGGACATGCAGGGGGGGGGGGGGGGGGTGATGTGAGGGGTGCTAGGACATGCAGGGGGGGGTGATGTGAGGGATGCTGGGACATGCAGGGGGGGTGGGTGATGTGAGGGGTGCTGGGACATGCAGGGGGGGTGATGTGAGGGATGCTGGGACATGCCGGGGGGGGGGGTGTGATGTGAGGGATGCTGGGACATGCAGGGGGGGTGGGTGATGTGACGGGTGCTGGGACATGCAGGGGGTGGGTGATGTGAGGGGTGCTGGGACATGCAGGGTGGGTGATGTGAGGGGTACTGGGACATGCAGGGGGGTGGGTGATGTGAGGGGTGCTGGGACATGCAGGGGGGGTGATGTGAGGGATGCTGGGACATGCAGGGGGGGTGGGTGATGTGAGGGGTGCTGGGACATGCAGGGGGGGAGGGTGATGTGAGGGGTGCTGGGACATGCAGGGGGGGTGGGTGATGTGAGGGGTGCTGGGACATGCAGGGGGGGAGGGTGATGTGAGGGGTGCTGGGACATGCAGGGGGGGGGGGGGTGATGTGAGGGGTGCTGGGACATGCAGGGGGGTGGGTGATGTGAGGGGTGCTGGGACATGCAGGGGGGGTGGGTGATGTGAGGGGTACTGGGACATGCAGGGGGGGTGGGTGATGTGAGGGGTACTGGGACATGCAGGGGTGTGGGTGATGTGAGGGGTGCTGGGACATGCAGGAGGGGTGATGTGAGGGATGCTGGGACATGCAGGGGGGGTGGGTGATGTGAGGGGTGCTGGGACATGCAGGGGGGGAGGGTGATGTGAGGGGTGCTGGGACATGCAGGAGGGGTGATGTGAGGGATGCTGGGACATGCAGGGGGGGTGGGTGATGTGAGGGGTGCTGGGACATGCAGGGGGGGAGGGTGATGTGAGGGATGCTGGGACATGCAGGGGGGGTGGGTGATGTGAGGGGTGCTGGGACATGCAGGGGGGGAGGGTGATGTGAGGGGTGCTGGGACATGCAGGGGGGGGGGGTGATGTGAGGGGTGCTGGGACATGCAGCGGGGTGGGTGATGTGAGGGGTGCTGGGACATGCAGGGGGGGTGGGTGATGTGAGGGAGATGGGACATGCAGGGGGTGGGTGATGTGAGGGGTGCTGGGACATGCAGGGGGGGTGGGTGATGTGAGGGGTACTGGGACATGCAGGGGGGTGGGTGATGTGACGGGTGCTGGGACATGCAGGGGGTGGGTGATGTGAGGGGTGCTGGGACATGCAGGGGGGGGTGATGTGAGGGGTGCTGGGACATGCAGGGGGGGTGATGTGAGGGGTGCTGGGACATGCAGGGGGGGTGGGTGATGTGAGGGAGATGGGACATGCAGGGGGTGGGTGATGTGAGGGGTGTTGGGACATGCAGGGGGGGTGGGTGATGTGAGGGGTACTGGGACATGCAGGGGGGTGGGTGATGTGAGGGGTGCTGGGACATGCAGGGTGGGTGGGTGATGTGACAGGTGCTGGGACATGCAGGGGGGGTGGGTGATGTGAGGGGTACTGGGACATGCAGGGGTGTGGGTGATGTGAGGGGTGCTGGGACATGCAGGAGGGGTGATGTGAGGGATGCTGGGACATGCAGGGGGGGTGGGTGATGTGAGGGGTGCTGGGACATGCAGGGGGGGAGGGTGATGTGAGGGGTGCTGGGACATGCAGGGGGGGTGGGTGATGTGAGGGGTGCTGGGACATGCAGGGGGGAGGGTGATGTGAGGGGTGCTGGGACATGCAGGGGGGGGTGATGTGAGGGGTGCTGGGACATGCAGGGGGGGTGGGTGATGTGAGGGGTGCTGGGACATGCAGGGGGGGTGGGTGATGTGAGGGAGATGGGACATGCAGGGGGTGGGTGATGTGAGGGGTGCTGGGACATGCAGGGGGGGTGGGTGATGTGAGGGGTACTGGGACATGCAGGGGGGTGGGTGATGTGAGGGGTGCTGGGACATGCAGGGGGTGGGTGATGTGAGGGGTGCTGGGACATGCAGGGGGGGGTGATGTGAGGGGTGCTGGGACATGCAGGGGGGGTGATGTGAGGGGTGCTGGGACATGCAGGGGGGGTGGGTGATGTGAGGGGTGCTGGGACATGCAGGGGGGGTGGTTGATGTGAGGGGTGCTGGGACATGCAGGGGGGGTGATGTGAGGGATGCTGGGACATGCAGGGGGGGTGGGTGATGTGAGGGGTGCTGGGACATGCAGGGGGGGAGGGTGATGTGAGGGATGCTGGGACATGCAGGGGGGGTGGGTGATGTGAGGGGTGCTGGGACATGCAGGGGGGAGGGTGATGTGAGGGGTGCTGGGACATGCAGGGGGGGGGGTGATGTGAGGGGTGCTGGGACATGCAGCGGGGTGGGTGATGTGAGGGGTGCTGGGACATGCAGGGGGGGTGGGTGATGTGAGGGAGATGGGACATGCAGGGGGTGGGTGATGTGAGGGGTGCTGGGACATGCAGGGGGGGTGGGTGATGTGAGGGGTACTGGGACATGCAGGGGGGTGGGTGATGTGACGGGTGCTGGGACATGCAGGGGGTGGGTGATGTGAGGGGTGCTGGGACATGCAGGGGGGGGTGATGTGAGGGGTGCTGGGACATGCAGGGGGGGTGATGTGAGGGGTGCTGGGACATGCAGGGGGGGTGGGTGATGTGAGGGAGATGGGACATGCAGGGGGTGGGTGATGTGAGGGGTGTTGGGACATGCAGGGGGGGTGGGTGATGTGAGGGGTACTGGGACATGCAGGGGGGTGGGTGATGTGAGGGGTGCTGGGACATGCAGGGTGGGTGGGTGATGTGACAGGTGCTGGGACATGCAGGGGGGGTGGGTGATGTGAGGGGTACTGGGACATGCAGGGGTGTGGGTGATGTGAGGGGTGCTGGGACATGCAGGAGGGGTGATGTGAGGGATGCTGGGACATGCAGGGGGGGTGGGTGATGTGAGGGGTGCTGGGACATGCAGGGGGGGAGGGTGATGTGAGGGGTGCTGGGACATGCAGGGGGGGTGGGTGATGTGAGGGGTGCTGGGACATGCAGGGGGGAGGGTGATGTGAGGGGTGCTGGGACATGCAGGGGGGGGTGATGTGAGGGGTGCTGGGACATGCAGGGGGGGTGGGTGATGTGAGGGGTGCTGGGACATGCAGGGGGGGTGGGTGATGTGAGGGAGATGGGACATGCAGGGGGTGGGTGATGTGAGGGGTGCTGGGACATGCAGGGGGGGTGGGTGATGTGAGGGGTACTGGGACATGCAGGGGGGTGGGTGATGTGAGGGGTGCTGGGACATGCAGGGGGTGGGTGATGTGAGGGGTGCTGGGACATGCAGGGGGGGGTGATGTGAGGGGTGCTGGGACATGCAGGGGGGGTGATGTGAGGGGTGCTGGGACATGCAGGGGGGGTGGGTGATGTGAGGGGTGCTGGGACATGCAGGGGGGGTGGTTGATGTGAGGGGTGCTGGGACATGCAGGGGGGTGGGTGATGTGAGGGGTGGTGGGGGAGAAATGATGATGATGATTTTACCCGTGTGGCCCGATTTGAAAAATAAAAATATATATTGGGGGGGGGGGGGGGGTCTTTTAAAAATGTGTTGGGTGTCTTTTTTTAAAATGTATTGAGGCGGTGGTTTTTAAAAAAAAATGTATTGGCGGGGTATTTTTATTATGTATTGCAGGGTGGGGTTACATGTGGAGGGGTGGAGTTTTTTGGTATGTATTTTGTGGGTGAGACAGAGGAGAGAGAAATACATGGTTAGAGGGTGGGAAATATAGGTGGCTCGTGAGAGGTGAAATTAACCTAAGGCCACGCTTATAGTGCCGGCGACGCTGACGTCAGGCTGCGGTTGCTAGAAAAATCAAATTGAAGTGACTTCCAGCGATCGCCGTCCTGTCGCTCCAACTATAAGCGTATGCGACGGCGTCTATACATTTGTTTTGACGCGCCGTTGCCAGCACTATAAACGCAGCCTAATACGTGTCAGCCAGATAGGGGTTCCCTGAGATTTTTCGAAATACTTCAAGGGTTCCTCCAAACAAAAAAGGTTGGGAATCACTGCCCTAGGGAGTGATTCATGATGTATCTTCAGCACATGACTGATCTGTGATCAAGAAATAATCTCCTTGTGGATACAGAGAGGCCCCAACCGTTCATCTCCTTTTCATTTATTAGGAGCAAACAAGAGGAAAATATCTTCAGATGCAGCTTCTCCTATGTATCTTCAGCACATGACTGATCTGTGAACAACAAGCAATCGAGTTCAGCAGACGCAGTGGCTTGCTACATACGGGCTACACGGTGACACACAAACCCGGAAGTAGCGCAGTAACGCGGAGACACTGGTTGATCCCAGTGCACGGGATCGATCAGTCCGAGCACAGCACCCTCTCCAGACTCTAGACCATCTGGCGTGTCAGCACGGATACCTGATCTTTTAGATATCCACTGGACTACTAATTCTATATACAGTATGTAGTCACAACTTGCATTTTTTATTGTATTTGTTAATACATACCTCTTCACCCTTGATGCGCTCTTGTGCTTTTCTTTTTTCATACACTTAAACATGTTTACATGACTTACAGTGAGGCCCTGTCCAACTGCCACTCCTGAGGAACCTGGTTTTAGAACATTCAGGGGAGCTCTATATACTCTGCCACCTAACTATGATGACATCACTGGTCAAGAGACCTACTGGGGATTGGCTATCCTTTTTGCAAGTCATCCGTTATCACATGATGGGGAGGGGGAGTCCACATAGTTAACCCATTAAGGCTATTAATCCCTTATACTAACTAGTAGTCCCCAAAGGGGGGGCTGCACATATAATTGGTTTTATGAGTATGCCATTAACGTCGGGACAAATATCCTCTCATTCTGATTTAGGTACTGTAATGTCATGTTATTTTCCCTGATTTTACAGAGTTTGGGCCTAAATGTTCATATGTGCATGTCTCGGTCTAAATGCTGTACAACTGTGGTTTCAAAACTGAAAGAGAACAAAATAATACGTTTGGGCAAGCTGTGGTAAAATTGTCCTGAAATAAATGTTCCGTTTCATTAGAGGGCGTCCACAAGAATTTTACAGATCTGAAGGCCTCAAAACCTAGGGAATAAAAAATATTTGACCATCTTACATTTTAATTTGTTCCCTATATTGTCTCCAGGCCACTTAATGTCAACAAGTTTAATAATACAGCAGACTTCAAATGATTGCAAGTGAAAATAAGTGCAGTAAAGCGCTCGCGTGACAACCTAAATAAATAAATAAATTAATTATACATAAGTGACAGTGATACATGAACCTGTGTACCAGAGTACTGAAAAGGGGTCCTTAGAGCAGCCCCAAAAGTTACTCTGGTTATCTCACAACCAGTATGGAGATGAGATTGGAAAACCTCTTGTGGTGCTGAAGAAAGGGGTAGCCTAAGAAATTGAAATGGACTGTGGAGATTATCCTGTTCCTTGAAGTGCTACCTCAAGAGAAGGGAGCAAAACATGGAGACACTACAATAGTGCATTATCCAAGAGTCATAAACATGAAGTAAGTAGACTGAGCAATTTAATAATCCGATTGGATGTGTACACCTGTACATCAAATAATTAAAACATCTGAGTGCCTAAGCACTCCAAATAAAACTTTGCTCCGCCGCTAGGAAAAAACTGGAATCCTACTCACCAAAGGTGACTAGGACATACGCCTTTATATGATTGGTCTTTAGCTGATCGACACCGCCCGCATTGGGATGCAGCACGCCAGTGCCTCGAGGAGATCCGCCTTCCGTGCTCGGAGTGTAATACTAGCGGTGACGTCAGCAGAGGAGCCGATCGGTGAGACTCTGGAAGTATTACACTCCGAGCACGGAGTCTACTTACTTCATGTTTATGCTCCTTGGATAATGCACTATTGTAGTGTCTCTTCATGTTTTGTCTCTCTTCTCTTGAGGTAACACTTCAAGGAACAGGATAATCTCCACAGTCCATTTCAATTTCTTAGGCTACCCCTTTCTTCAGCGCCACAAGAGGTTTTCCAATCTCAGACTTCAAATGATTACTTATTAGTCCCTTTAATACAATAAATCTCAACAATGGTAATATTTCATTGGTAATTGTTTTCATTTGGGATTTATATCATGAGAGCAGAAAGAAAAATGACAGATTCAGGTTTACTCACCACATCACCAGTTTATAGTAGAAAAAAATGAGTCTTTAATATTGGGCAATGATGTTTAAGTAATACTATAATCAATATAATGTGAAGCCTCGGTAAAGTCTAACACTGCACAGGAAGGAAGTAGATGTATGGTTACAGGTCTTCTCAAATGATAGAAATGAATTCTCTGTACGGTTTGCCTGTGGTTTTCATGGCATGATTCAGGTATTGGCTGTACAAAATGAGAAATCTTGAACACTCCCAGTAAATGAATGCAAAGTTCAATAAAGTATCTGGCTGGTGTTCTCAGAAAGTCTAAGTAGGTATTGGTAGAGAACCAAAAGAAGAATGAGCACAGCACACTTTCATCAAAATGCTACTTAAGTGGGCCATGTGGCACAACAAAGTAGCATTTTGATGAGAGTCCGTTGTGTCCATCCTTCTTTTGGTTCTCTACTAGGTATTAGCTGTCCCAGGGTATAGCCCTGTTCATGCCACAGTTATAGGCAACATCTAAATGAGTTTAATTTCTTATTTTGTCACATAGAAGAACCATAGAGACCAACAAGCCCCAAAGGTTCCCCGTCATGCCCAGTTACGCAAGCTGAGCCATTGCACAAGAACAGTAGTAGTTATAAAGTGTAATTAGCACTCCCGGAAAAAGCCATACATATGTCGGCTTCATGCCCAGTGTGTAGCAATTAGGTTTAGTTTATTCTACCCATCATTTCCAAAACGTATGCAAACACCATCACGTGCAGGATTCTCAATGTCAGTGCACCGACCCTCACGTATGTTTAAGATCCTTCCTAAGCTCACATGCACATATGCACTTTACATTTATTTGACATGCCTTTCATATCTCAGTCATAACTAGGAAACAGCAACGTAGGTGAATTTCATGCATTCTGAAACATATAAGATTTTTAATAGAAAAAATATGCCGCCGGCTGATACTGTAGCCATGCAATAGCATTTCATTACTTAGGTTTTATTGTTATTGGAAAATATTCAAGTGTATAATTTAAAAAACAAAGCCTCCCTTTTTTTTTATGCAAAGAAACACATACATCAGCACATTTAATGTGGAATATTATGTGCCATGAGTGGTTATAATGTGCTTGTAGAATTCTTTACAATATTTACAGTTTAATTAGATATAGCGTTGTCCTATCTTAAATCTAATGAAGTAATGGAATACTCTTTCATTTAATTAAGAAGAGAAAATCTAATTGAGTTTATGTATTATGATCTTAAACAGCCTGTCACTTTTTTTTTTTTTTACATTTGCTTAAAGGATAAACATTTTGTCCAAATTCTCATTAAAGCACCAGTGCCAAATAAATATTTTAATATAATTCTTCCCCTTCGTTATCGGAGAGGCCTGAAATGCATTCCTCTGCAATCAGTTGTAAGCCCATATAGCATTGAAGGGGAAATATTATGTTATACTTTCCACTTTTACTATTAAAAGAGATGCCCGAGACTGTCAGATTCCTGGCAGATACAGCTCAACCCCGTTATAACGCGATCCGTTACAACGTGAACCCGCTTATAACACGATGTAAGCGTGGCTCCCAATTTTCGTATTTATGAATACTTTACTACACGATTATTGGTGTCTTAAATACTTTTTTTGTACAATGCATACAATTGTACATTATTTTTAATGTGATCCGCTTATAACGCAATGTGATTCTTTGGACCCCAAGCACAGCGTTATAAGGGGGTTGAGCTGTAATTAGTAATGCAGGCGTTTGCTGGTCTTCTGGGCTGCATGATCAAAGGCTTACTCGTTTTTTGCCAGAGAACCTGCAACATGTCAAATACCAACTTAAATGCATTTATTCTAAAGTAGCTCTACTTTGTGTCTGAAAAAAAAAGAACAGAAAATATAGAGCTTTGGAAGTAAAGCTGGATTTTTTATTCCTTGGGCCTAGAGAGAAAACTCATGACAATTAAGAACAGCAAAAAACATTTAGGACAAAGAGGACACAAGGACCAAAATGAAAGTTGTGGACAGAAGCATGAATGTAGATGACTTTGCAGGGGCTAGAAGACCATGATAGTGTATGTACAGTATAAAGGCAAATAGAAGTTTGATTTAACATATTGTGGTTGCATCAACTAAAATGATTATTATTTTTTTTAGCTGGTTATCTTCGGTTACTGTACTATTCTAATAAAGTCTTACACACGTGTTTCGGGAATCTTATGTTTCGGGAATCTCCCTTCCTCAGGTGCAATAGTTGGTCTAATTATTTCACCTGAGGAAGGGAGATTTCCGAAATGTTGTGTGTTTGCAACCTGCAAATAAAACAGTTTATTATGTTATAATGTCTGGTGTAAGACCTTTATTAGAATAGTGTGGTAACCAGAGATATCCAGCTCCAAGTTTAACTAGGTGGCAGAAGTGGGATCCCGGCCACTCTTCAACTGCCTGCACCTTACAAAGGAAAATGGAACCCACTGTAATTATCCAAACGGAGTGCGGTAAGATCTAAAACCTCTATCCTGATTATTACATTTTTAGACAAAGATTGTTAGAAAGGGAAATGTTACAATGTAGAAAAAGCCACACACAGACATGAAAACTTTGATACACATTATCATCATATGTTTGGCATATAAGATATAGCTGAAACAGTAAATTGGGCAAAACTGGAGCACAATACCTTGAAACATTGACTTTAGGATGAGAGTGCAATCTTTGTGACAATCCCACAATATCGCTCCAAAAATGTTTGCTTCAGAACTGTGATAATTTAGCTTAAAATTGCCATAATACATACAGTAGACACCCACGAGGAAGGCTATGGCTAAATTACTTCATACAAATATACTGTAACAGCAGATCATATGACAAAATGTTTTCTTCATTTTTATTTTTATTATTCTGAATCTGTTATAAACATCAGATTGCCATCTCTGTGGACACAGTTTAGGATGTCTTTCTTTTAGCATATAGTACAGTTTCAGATAATAAAATGATTAACATTTCAGTGACACGTATCCAAGATATAGTTTCTACAATCACTCGAGTGTGTGCAATATGACTTATGGTTTAAAAAAGCCCCTAAAGTACATGGACCTTAATAAAGTGACTGAAACATTGGCATATTTAAAAAATATATATTTACAGTATATATAAATACATATTATTGCACACATTGCAGTGTCAGCAGAAACGTTATTTTGGATATACAATACTGACATGGCGTGACATGAAATACAGTAACAGTGCACCCGTGGCCATTACAACTGTTATCAGTGTCAAACTCATACATGTCAACATGTCAGCATGTCAGCATGTCAGTAAGAAAAGGAAAGGTCGATAATGGAAAGGTCAGAGGATGAACCAGTGGAATGTATGTGTGTTTCAACAGTCGAAGGACATCAGCATTATTATCTGTCTTACTCACAAGAATGTTGCCAAATATCAGGCTTAATTCTTGTTAACGCCACGTGGACAAATGGTATGGTCATGCACCAGGAAACTTCCTGGTTCGGAATAACTCAAAATACAATTGAAATCCATTTACAAAATACAATTGAAATCCATTTCCAGAATACATATCTCCATAGTTAAAATATCAGGTACATGCGGATACACTCACCAAATAAATACACTTTACAATGTATGCCTTAAACTTCTGCAAACGAGAAATTCAACTGCAATCTATTAACATTTTAAGATTTATGCAAAATAATAATAAAAATCCCGCAGTTAAAAGCATGAAGTCTAAAGTATTTAGCATTATTAAAAGTACCTGCATGTGTGTAGCACTGTTCCCCCCCCCCCTGGGAGTTTTTGCCTAGGCTGCGTGTGGTGATGGTTACCTGTGAGGGTCTAGGAGAAATGAGCTTCCACGATGTTGTGGGGAACAGGACAGGCTTTAGGTGATCCTCAAGTTCTTTTCATTGGTGACAGCGCCTCCAGTCACAGTAGGCTCCAACAGGTCTTTTCTCCTATAGTTTTGTCCAATAGACTGCGACTGAGTCAGAAGTATATAAAAAGGATCTTTATTGATACAGCCATTGCAGGTGGTATTACATCCTTGTGGAGAATGGGTTCCAGACCCGTGGATGGTGTGGGCCAGAAGATAATGTTGAGGCCTTGTGCTATGTACAGATCTTGAGCTCCTCATTCCCAGAATGGGCTGAGCTCCTCTCCTTTCTCCGACTGGGAAGGTCTCCAACTCAGACTGACTCTATAATTTGGAATGCATCCTCCCTAATGCAGAAAGGGGAGGGTACAGGGTCTGCACCATGATTGTCTGCAACACAGACCCAGTGTCACCTCGTCCCCTGCCACTCAGGGAGGATGTGTGAGGGGGGTAAACCCCACAGGGTAGCCTGTCACCATCTGTAGCTATCAGAACTTACGTGACAGGAAGGCAGAAAGATAGTCTGGACCAGCCATGGCTACTGTATATGTGCGTTGTGAAAATACACATGCCCTTATCCCGTGAAGCGGCTTCCCAGTACTGGGGATGGTATCAACTCCATTCATATAAATGGGACTGAGATCTTCTTCAGCTCTGTGAACTGGCTTTGCAACATATTGAATAAATATGTTCCAAAGGGAATAGTACAGCACATATTTATTATAGCAATGAAGAGGTGGAATCTAGGAGGGCTTTGTCACAGGAGACAGGGACTAATACCAGGGATCAATATTGCCAGACAGAAACATGAGAGTTTATCAAATTCATTTATGGAAAAGTATATCCACAACAGTACAAATACACAGACAATACACATACTTAGCTGGGGAAACTGGGGATACCCTGCAGGCCTTGTTGCAGGGACCTTCTTGCATAGGTTTCCCCTGTTCTGCTTCCTGCACAGTGCCTACAGGGCCTACTTGTAAGGCCTGAGACCAGTACTGGAGCTCTGTATATGCAGCTGGCAATCACCACTACAACTGAGCTTGAGCTAACTTGGAGTCTTCCTCCCCACCTTTTTATACACTTAAAAACATAACTTGGAAACATTCAGGGCCAGGTGCTGCCTACATTCCCAGGCCCTGATTGGTAGGTAGAACTGCAACATAACATTTGCATCATAAACTGAGTACAGGGATAGGTCACAGACCAAATTGCAACAATTCTCTTGCAATACAGTTAACTCCTGGTTCCTGAGGTGCTGGAATCAGGCATAGACATGTGGACAGGTCTCCCTCTGGGCTCCCCTTGGCCCCGTTAACTCACCTTACATTTCGCGCTGCAGGTGGTGGAGGCGCGTGCATGCGGGGAGATGCTGTGTGCCACCAAATGGCGGGCGGACCCGGCACAGTGGTGAGGAGTGTGGCGGACGGTCGGGATAGTGAGCGGGTCGCTGGGGGTCTGCAGCGGTTCCCTTGGTGGGGCACCGCCATCTTGGTGGTGCGCACGCATGTGCAGTATGGATTGCGCATGCGCAAGACAGCTCCAAGGCACGACGACCATTACAGGACTTCGAACATGCGCAGTAGCAAGGGCAAGTGGCAACCATTTTAAGAATAGCTCGGAAGGGGAACTATAGCCCCCAGAAGCCACAGGGGCTGCTAGCTAGGTGTCTAAGCTTAGCCAATCGTGTGGCCAGATGTCCCTGCTCTCACACATCGATACATTTGTCGCGCTGCGAGCCATGCCAGTCAGAGCTGGGACAAGAAGGGAGTAGGGTGTGTGTGCAGGGTGTCTGTGGCCCCTGCACTAGGCCAGAGACTCTTTTGTAGGCCCCAGCTAGGCCCTGACTCCCCTGCAAGCTTGTGGTTGCTACAGGGACAGGCCCTTAGACAGGGACACTGCCCCTTTATTTGATTAGTGTCAGGGACACAGAAAAGGATGCCACGCAGCAGATGCGACCTGTGGTCTGAGAAAGACCACCAAATCATAAGTAGACTGTTAAGGTGGGACCCTCCAGCTGATACCACCCCACGTGGAGGTGGACTCATCGCTGACGGCGTCAGTGTGGAACCTGGCGGCCCTTTATCTTCCATTGGCGGGGTTTTGGAGCACCCGGCAGGTATACTCAATCTACAAGTGCACCAACTTTAACACTATTGTGGGCAGCGCTGTCGCACACACTTGGGGTTGGAGTGCCTATTGTGGGCTGGGCACTGGGACACTGGTGCCCTTGCACCCAAGTACTGTGGGAATACTGTGTGGTATACAAATCTACATCTTGTAAGGTGTTGTTGCATATTATATGTGTGTTCTAAGTCTGTGCCTAGTTAATACAGTTATACCATACTCTGGTGTGATATTGAGTATATTGTCCTGTGATAGGGTTATCCAGTATAGCTAGGATCCCTCAAAAGTGGAGGCGCTGTCACCAGACGGATCATGTACACCCCGGGCTCCCAGCAGCAGAGGTTCAGGACTCATGTGAGCCACAGGTAAAGCACCACACACACAGTAGCCACCATATCTCCCACAGGGTGGGGGAAACTGCACTACAGACATAATACAGATATACATAACATACAGTATATAAACCACATAGCATAATACATTGTATTATTGACAGGTAGGGGTAATGGCAGGCTTAACCTTTATTAATAGCAGACATATTTACCCCTGTTGTCACAGGCTTATTTGGACCAGCATAAGTAGATGGGATGTAGAAGACGAGTTCACAAAACATCTGAGAGGAGCAAAGGAGGATGGAAGTGATTACATAGTTGGGAACATAATACAGTAAATGGTATAAATAATGCACAAATCTAATTATGACCTTGGAACAAACGTCTCTTCAGTTAATGTTATTTTATATGAAATCATTTAGATTTTGGCAAAAACAAGCTAGAACGCTCATTTACATGCAATTTCATACATAATTAATCTCATAAATGGGGTTTGTGTGGAAACTTTGACATTGTATATGTATTTTGACCTTTACAGTCAGGTCACACCTGGCACTTGTTAATTTCCCCTTCATTATAGTCCCCTAAAAGTGTCCCTTGCTTCAAAGTCAGACCCATAGATGTTCTTGTAAGAAACAGCTTTGTTCGAGATGCTGACGTTCCAAAAGCCTAATAGGATCTAGCAATGTTTGTCGTGGGAGATTTTCTGAGGTTTTGGTTCTTGCATTTGTTGTTTTGCAAAACATCTGCTTCACTGTGTATTTTTCAGTACAAATGTGAAAATAAATGTGTTTGCATGTATTAAGCTTAGCTAAACTATGGTATATTGTACTTGAAAAAGATGTGCGTTTTAAATGTGACAGGATATTTATTTATTATTTATTTGTGGGTAATTAATTTAAAAAAACTTTTAATATGTTGCTCAAATTTAAATATGAAAAGTAGAAGGAGTATTTTTGGAAACACACTCACTTTAACCCTTTCCGTTCAGAGGGGTCTGCAACACTCTGCTTTGCAATGCATTGCCACCCATTCTGCACTTCAAGGGTTAAGGCACATGTAGCCAGGTACCCCATCGGGCTCCCCGTGTTCTGGTTTCCCCCCCCCCTACCTTCAGAGTGCAGGCAGGGCGATAGATTTGCCGGCGTCTCCCGCAGCAGGGCGCCGCTATGTTAGGCGGGCGCGCGCACGGACGCTGAGTCGCGCATGCGCGGAAGCAGCGAGGAGTGGCAGAGTGACTGAGAGGTTGCGCCTGCGCTGGGCAGACCCACAGCGGCCATTACAGGAGTTGCAGTAGCGCGAGGTGCGGAGCGGCGGCCATTAAAGGGAGAACGAGGCTCCCTATGTTAAAGGCTGCAGGCGGGACTACAATCCCCATGATGCTCAGGGGCAGTGACACCATCTGATACCAGGGAGCCAGTAAGGCTGCAGGATTCTGCCAAAGGAGCAGGAAAGAATATTGCCTCCTGGGAGAGGAAGCGGTCAGTGAAGACCAGGAGTCTGAAGGTGCAGGTTGGTCCACGAAGAAGTGCTTCAGGGACTAGGCCAGAGGTCAAACCCACAGGGCCCAGTTAGTCCCCTGAGTCACTGTAGAGGTGCTGAGAGTGCTTGCTATAGGGAAGGCCTTAATGCAGGGATCTTTCACAGCTCGAGACAGATCATGCTGCAGGACATTGCCTGAGAGTGGTGCAGCCTGAGTGCTGAAACAGACGCTGATTTCTTAAAGAGACAGTCAGTCAAGGATCATCCGGCTGGAGATCCCTCCACCCGGGAGACAGACAAGGGATTTATCTCTGCCAGAGCAGTGCATTGCGGCGTGGGATCACTGTGCGGTGTTGCTGATTCACCAAGGATTCTCCTGGTTAGGATCATAACCAGGGAGGTAGTATATCTAAGTGCACCAAAGGACCCCAACACAGGGAAGCTCTGTCCCTTACACACACACTAACGTCCTAGCTGGTGGACACTGATAGGTTAAGTGCCCTGGCACATTGGTACACTAAGGACAGAGGGTGATGCAAGGATGGACACGTGGGCTGGTGGGATGGTATGCAAATGTTATGCAAATGTTATGTGATGCTGTGCTATTGATATGCCAAGGATAGTATGCTAATAAGTAAATACTGTTTCATACAGCCGTGTGTGTATTTACTGTATGGTTGTCTGGTGGGGACACACTCCCACGACGTTGGGATCCCTCATCAGTGGAGGCCCTGCACCGAGTGTAAGTATACCCCAGGCTCCCAGTGGCGGAGGCTCAGACCTCTTGTTAGCCTCACAGGTGACAGCAGTACCAGTAGCTATAGTACCCTAGGGGTACATACGCTACACACATATTGACTAAGTGGTCTTCTGCTATAAGACACCTATGGGTGCTGGAATACAACTTGCAGCCTATTTATTTATAAAATGTTTTACCTGGAAGTAATACATTAAGAGTTACCTCTCGTTTTCAAGTATGTCCTGGGTATAGAGTTATGATGACAAATAATACATGGTTAAAATTACATAGTTACATAAGTGAACAGGGTATACATTAAACAGTATAAAAGTACAAGACATTGCATGCACAGTTAAAGATAATATATATGATAGTCGCATGTAATAGTTACGGACCAGATTAAAATGTGAGATAGCTTTAGTTTTGAAAGAAATTAGCCTGGTGGTGGCTGTGACAGACTCCGGTAGTTTGTTCCAGTTTTGGGGTGCACAGTAAGAGAAGGAGGAGCGGCCGGATACTTTGTTTAACCTTGGGACCATGAACAGTCTTTTGGAGTCAGGTCTCAGCTTGTTAAGATAGACGGGTAGCTTGCCCAGAAAGTATTTGAAGGCAAGACAGGAAAGATGAAATTTGGGTCTAGACTCAAGTGATGACCAATCTAGTTCTTTGAGCATTTTGCAGTGATGTGTGTTGTAGTTGCATTGGAGAACAGAACGGCGTATTGAATTGTAGAGGGTGTCAAGTTTACTAAGGTGTGTTTGGGGTGCCGAGCCGTATACTATGTCCCCATAGTCGATAATTGGCATTAGCATCTGCTGTGTGATACTGCTGCGGCACAGTTTATTCGAGCATTTGCCCGTTCTGTGCCGCAGCAGTAGCCTGGCGCGCGCCCGAGTGTGACGGGCGCGCGCCGAAGCAGCGGAAGAGCGCCCTCCGATCGGGGCGCTCTCCCTACCGCTGCCGGGTCCGCCGGGTCCCCCGGAACCCCCTGCCGCTGTCCCGCGATCGCGGGACACCAGGGCTCCCTCGGGGAGCCCCTGGACACGCGTGCAGGGGGCGCACGCTCCCGATGACGCGTGACCGCGCGTCTATGACGCGCGGCACGCCGAGGGGCGGCCACTAGCAAGCCGGGAGATTTCCCGGCTTGCGGTACCGACCACACTTCAATAAAGTGTGCCGGTAGTGTATGCTTTCTGACCAGCAGATTTAGGAAGGATTTATTCCTTTAAATTACACCTAGTTTGGCATAGGTTTTGGATGCCAGGGTATCAATGTGCACCCAAAATGTTAAATGGGAGTCAAACCATATGCCCAAGTATTTAAAACTAGTAACAGGAGTTAGGGTGGTATTAGCGTTGGTTCTGATCTGGAACTCAGACATTGGAAGCTTTAAAAATGTAGCATTGGTCCCAAATACCATTATTACAGTCTTGTCAGTGTTTAAAAACAGTTTGTTTTGAGAAATCCAATGTTCAAGTCTCAAAAAGTGAAATTGAAGTATGTGTTCAAGGTCGGATAGGCTATGGCTATGTGCCTATAAGATTGTGTCATCTGCATACATGTGTATTGAAGCTCCTTTACAAGCTATAGGAAGATCATTGATGAACACTGAGAAGAGTAGGGGCCCCAGAATAGAGCCTTGCAGGACACCACAAGTCATATCAAGGGGTTGGAGTTAGAGCCTGAGATGGACACATGTTGGGATCTACCTGATAGGTAGGACTGAAACCAGTTTAAAGTGTGCTTCCCTATTCCAGAGCAAGATAACATGATCAACAGTATCAAAATCCTTTGCAAAATCTAAGAATATTGCACAAGTGAGTTGTCCCAGTTCCATTCCACACTGGATCTCATTGCAAACTTTTAGCAGGGTAGTTATGATGGAGTGTTTGGGACGAAACCCAGACTGGAATTGGCTAGGGAAATTTGTCTTGGTGTAGAAATCGCTTAATTGGGAGTGGACACATTTTTCCATAACTTTGGATAGAATTGGGAGAAGTGAGATTGGCCTGTAGTTTGAGACAGTGATTTGTCCCCACTTTTGAAGATTGGGACAACTCTGGCAGTTTTCCAGGTATTAGGGATATGGCCTGCAGACAAAATAGAGTTGACTATGGAAGCAATTGGTTTGGCAATGGCTGGGGCACCAAGTCTTAGGAACTTAGATTGCAGTAAGTCTGGTCCACAATGGCTGCTTAGTTTTAGTTTGAGGAGCACTTATGTAATCTCCTGTTCAGATACTGGGACAAATTGAAAATTGCAGATAGTGTTGGGAGAGGGTGGGGCTATAGTTGTACTCTCAGAATGAGGTTCATGTTTGTGGTTTGTATTGCGTTTCGCTGATAAGTTAGTAGCACACCCCACAAAGTAATCATTGCATGCATTTGTAATCTCAGTGGGATTTGTCAGAGTAATGTCCTCCTTAGTGATATTACTTGGTTGGTGATGGCTAGAAGGCAGGAATATATTGTGGATATCCTTCCAGAAGTTAGCTGGGTTTGATGTATTCTGGCGAAGATTGTCAGAGTAATATTGTGCTTTTTCATGTCTTGTTTGCCTTGTGCACATATTCCGCAGGCATCTGTAGTTATTAAGATCCTTGGTAGTGCCAATTACTTTGTAGCTTTTCCACAAGGCATCCCTGAAATGGTAGAGCTCTATAAGGTCAATTGTAACCCACAGAAGGCGAGCCCCTGTACTCTTATTCTGCGTAGTGGAGCATGGGTATCACAGAGTTTGAAGAACTCGGATTGGAGTCTAGCAAGGAGTGGTTGTGAGATTTCAGGTTTGTCCGTGTGGGTTGGGAGATGAGTTGCGTTAGGTTATGTGACTTAAGTTGTATCTGGATTTTATGGTTTTTATGGTTGAGCCAATAGTTGTTCAAATCCCCAAGAATTAGCAGATCACTCTTCTCATTCAGAGAGGAAATGGAGCCAAGAAAATGGGTGATATCAGTCAGGGAATATAGAGGAGCTTTAGGGGGGCGGTAGATGCCAGCAATCAGGACGGGCTTAGATAAGATTTTGCCAACTAGGATTCCACAATAAGGTGGGCTTGGGGGGCAATTTAACAGTGTAAATTGTAAGGTGTCTGCAATATAAAATAACACCCCTCCTCTCTTTGATCTATCTTTCCTTTGAATGGGCTGTAAGGAGACCTCCAGTCAATTTGTACACCTGCATAGGAGGGTAAGTGCTGGCTGTGTTCATTATTGAGTCCTCTCGTCCTCTGAATTCTGTAAACATCTGGGAAACAAAGGTACTTGCTGTGCATGATATGAAGGTACTGCAGTCTCACAGCGATATTTCAAATGTTTAGTCAAAGCAAGAAAGCAGCCTCTCCCAAGGTTTCTGCTGGAGTATACATCACCATCTTGCACTTGAAGAACAAATTACCCACCTATACAATGATTCTTCCCTCAAAAACATGTTTTAATGTTCCTGTGAGATTGCATTGCACTCATGTTGGGTGATGTGGTTACCGGTATTTCCCACATGAAATTTGGTGGAGGACGTCTAGAAGGTCCATACATAAAGCTACATAAGCTCCCACTTTTCTTTAATCCCCATCTAATAACTTAGGGTAGACAACTTTATAAAGAGATTTGATCAACATAATCATATGTGCCTGGAATCACACCTACTTTATATAGCCTGGCCTTCGGCAGCTATGTATTCTTCTGGGCCTTTTCTCTGTCAGTCCTGTTAGAACAGGCAGTGGAAAGGTTAATTCCTTCAGTTGGCCTGTTTTGCATTTCAGCGCTGAGTATGTAGAAATATTCAGGGTCAGGCCTAAGCAACATTTGATTGTGTTAATCCAAAGGGTGGATATGGGTTGGAACACCCCCTGATGTGTGTGTGAGCCAATCGGTATCCAGCTTTGAGTTGTAATGATTCAAAGCTAAAGACACTCCCTGAGGATACTCAAATTGAGACATATTCCCAAATTCAGTTAGTGTGCGTTAGTCTAGAGAGAGAGCTGAGAGAGATAGGAAGCCAAGAAGCGTTCTCTCCCTCCTGCCCCACCTGGGTAAGGAGGGGGGTGGGGGGAATCAAGCTGCTATGAGCAGAAGGGCAGAGAGCATATCAGGCCTATCATGTTCTGCTGTGTGCTGTGTATGCTGCCCTGAATAAAGATCCACAGAAAAGAAGCTGCTGTGTGTGTCCCTGTTCCTGGTGTCTGGAGAATTGAGTGTCAGTGGGGGTCTCTCCTCTGGAGACCCCAGGGGATCCCTACTGGCTAGAGATGCTGTGCACCCTCAGAGAACAAGGTAACCTGTCCCACACCACCTCCTGACCCTGTCCTGGGTTCTCCCCACAACACCGCGGAGCACACAGCCCTCCTGTTTACCAGCAGGTCACAGCACCAAGACCACTCAGAGTGACCAGAAGGAGTGTTCCCCTCCAATCTCATGTCGGGTGGGGTACCATAGAAGGGTTACATGTATAATAACTTTATCTACAAAACATCTGTCTTAGCGTGAAACACAACAGTTAGGAAGTGGTATGGTTACATGGCTACATTGATTTCACTAAAGAGGAGATATGCAAAAGTTTTGCACACATTTTCAAAATTGGCCAAGCTTGCAAATGTTTTTTTGTGAATAAATCAAGATTTGCTAAAAACTCGCCAAGCTTTAGCAACTAATTATGTGCTGTAAATTATATAGTTTCATAGTAGATGAGGGTGAAAAATAAAAATGGTTTCTATAACAAATTTGCTTGAAATTGTTTTACTGCAGATACTATAAATAGGACACGGACACACAGAAATACATAATTAGCCCACTGGTGTTGGAGTTAAGTAATTGGGCTATTGCCCGTTATTATAGTAGATGGTGGGTGTTACTGTAGGTTGGTTGGTGGGATGGTGCTGGTTGGTTAGGCCGCCCAGGGGGGTGGGGTGGTAGGCTTTATATATTGTCCATTACAGGGCCGGTTTGATGGCGGTGCAGTCGGTGTCTCTGCACTGAGCACCGCGGTTACACAGGCGCTGCCCTCTTCCCCACAACAATGAAACTGATTGCCGGTGGAGAGCGCAGGGCCTCTGTTACTCTCTTACCTTGTCCGGCGGCATTTCCTCCTACTGTGTTCCTTTTTCATGGTGGCATGATGTCAAATGATGTTGAACTGTCATGACCACGTGGTGCCTCAACGTCACGCTGCGTTGTCTGGGGAGGAGATTCTGCGTTGGACAAGGTTAGAGGGTCCACAAAAGCCCCTGCACTGAGCCCTGTGAAAATCACTGCGAGCCCTGATTATATACATAGACAAGACAGGGCTAACGCCAGACTGGAGTAGGTGATTAAAAAAAAACGTGTGGTAAATATGGGAACGTGATGTATGGCCGATAATACCCAAAAAGGTGGTATTATGTCTATTTTTTTTTTGTCAGATCCAATATTTTTAACGGATCTAATTAAAAAAACGCTATTTTTTATCGGTGCCACGTTGATGCGTTGATAATTTTGGGGGACGAGAATACTGCAGTTTCTGCTTACTGCAGCTTGACGTATCCCGGCCTATGGGAATTAGTCATTACGATGGCCACTTATGCAGTTTAATAAATAACCCCCTTTGTGTGATAAATGATGTTCAAAATAATACAGGAAGATTTCTCTCAGAAAAGAACAGACGACATAGAAAAGTGAACGAAAAGGTTATGAAGTTCAAAACAATATCTACCAGGCCCACCAGCTCTGACAGGGTTAAACACTAAACAATATGTTATCATGATTAATAAGGGGTTGTTTAAATGTTGGAATCAATTCTAAAAGCAGCAGATCTTTTTGTCAGGCGTGTTAGTAAAAGTACAAGGGAGTAGAAAGCTGATCTCGTTCTCAGAGGAGGTGGCAGGTATTGCAATAGCTAAAAACACCACATGTAAGAAAGATTAGTTCACTCTGAGGGAGGAGGGTAGAGAACTATAGTTGACTAGGCACAAGGAGGCTAAGCAAGTAATCAGATGTGCAGAGGCCCAAGCAGAAGAGGGCTGTTGGCCATTACTCAAAAGGGGTGTATGTTTGTTGGGGGATCAGGGGTAGGGGAAATGGTGTTGGGGTTACTTGCTCTGGGGAAGGTGGTTTGGCGCCCCCGGTGGTGGTGGGAGGGGTTAACACCTTGTTTGCCATAGAGGTTGGCAAAGCATTGAATGGCACTGCTTTACTAGCCCCTCAGGTAGCCAAGGAGGGTAGAAAGTGTAGTTTAATTTTAACATTAACCTCTTTGATGCCTGTGGTATACCTTGGTAGCCACAAGAATCAAAGGGTTTAATTACATTTCTACAATAGGGTTACGTAATAATAAATATTATATAACCCTAAGGTAAAAATTAACATGGTAACGTGGAGCACAGCGACGAGCAAAAGAGAACTGGAGGCAGGATCAAAAGGTCAAAAAAATGAAAGTTTATTAACACATAGTGCCCGTGCAAAAACTAACGGGATGCCCGCAAGGTGGAATCCATGTGTTACTTCAATCAACAAGGATCCGTGTGTACTGCATTCACCTTCAATATTGGTTCACTGCCTATGGAGATTGCGCTATCTGTTTTTTACCTGGATCTAGAGCTCCTGGGTCTTATATGACCCCACCTGTTGTCCAGCTTTGTTGCGGGGCTCCACCTGGGTGTCTATCTCAGCAGACTCATATATTTTGATTCGGAGGTACAGTTCTAAAAACGGATGAAATCCCGATCTCTACTAAAGGAATTTATTATCCTGTATCCTAATGTGACTTGAGTCTGGATCTTTGTAGCGCTACATTGGAGGTTCACTTAACCCTAAGATAGAAACATTACCTTTCCCTCCCCTAGGTGATAGCGATACGGTACTTTACGCAGAATTATTAGTTGCGCTAAATTATCGTATCTTGACTGGTGTTAAAATATCGCACCCCGGAAAATATTACAGCAATAATGAAGACTTCGGGTTATCAAATTGCGTAAATTAAGACCCAGTCTTTTTTTCCCGCTGGGTGCAATATTGACTCAGTTTTAATGGTGGTTGATGACTCTAGACCAGTGTTTTTCAACCTCGTTCCTAGGATCCCTAGGACATCCCTAAAGGGTTCCCTGCAATGTTCAGGTCATTTGAAAATTGTACCAAATACAGAAGAATTTACAATGCATCTGATCTCAGACGCGCTATTAAAGAGGTTGGGGTTCCTTACAATGCACCTGATATCAGACGCGCTATTAGAGAGGGTTGGGGTTACTTACCATGCATCTGATCTCAGACGCGCTATTACAGAGGGTTGGGGTTCTGCAGAATTTCACAATATAATTATAGGGTTCCTTAACCAAAAAAAGATTGACCACTGATCTAGGCCACTGACTACAAAATACTTGCCACATTTTCAGGTGCAAAGCAAGGGGCAGTGTACATACAAGCTACTCTGTTTTTAAAATAATATATGAGATCTAAACGTACAAGTCAATGTGATATTGGGTATTTATTGCAATTCGGCATCTGTAGCAATAAGTGACCCTTCACAATACACCATACAATTCTCAGAAAAGTCAGATAATAGCTAGACATGGCACTATGTAAAAGTAATTCCTAACATTTTTTGATACAGCTATAAAACAGTGTAGCTGCAGCTTTAAAAATAAGTAATGAAGCTATAAAAAAGTGTTGCTGAGCAAAGTGATGATGGAAAACAATGAATCTAGTATGCTATCATGTTACATAGAAAATATGGTAATATTTGCTGCCCGGTAATCAGAGAAACCCTGTTAACCCTTTGCGTTACAGAAGGATTCAATAGTATCACTGTGTTTGAAAAAGAAATGCGATAAAAAAGGTAAAAGCATATAAAAATGTGTCCAAAATAAATATAACGAACATGAGACATACTGGTGGGGTAACAACTGTGACCAGAAAAAAAAGCACACAGGAGACATTTAACAGTTCAGTATATTGGATGTACCGGTATATTGTTTAAAATGAAAACAATAGGTTGCACTCACAAGAGTAACTTAAAACAGCTCAACAGTTTGTAGTGAAGTTGTCGGTCTGAAATGCAGTCGGTTTGGGGTATATAATGAGGGACACTTCCACTCACTCGGGTCCTGATTTCTTTACTGATTTCTGTGAATGAAACTCCACTGAAGTCTCATGGGGTCATTCGTTAAAATGCTGTAGTGCCGAGCAGTGCACAAGCGCAGGAGCGCAGGAGCGCTCAACTCCAGTCTTCAAGCCCCCCCCCCACTCCCCACAGGTCAAGTTTTTAGGATATCCCTGGCTCGGTCTTCGACTGAGCCTAGGATTGAGCCACCTGTGCTGAAGCTGGGATATGCAAAATAAGATACACCGCTCACCTATTGATATCCTAATGTTAATTGAACTTCAATAAAACGCAAGGTGCATAGAGAGTGTAGCCCCTTTACCCCCACCCTAAGTGAGATTTTGTCTGCTATTCCATATTTACTGCGGTGTGGTGCGTACCTGTGCAGGAGTGCTGAGCACTTCCGCGGTTGTGTGGGGAATCATCAGAGCAGGTGAACAGGGTACCTTTGTTCATTGGTTGCAGCACCTCAAGTCAGCATGGATCCTCTGGATATTAGGATGGCCCAGACTGAACCTTTCTTTAGCCCAACACAGTGAATCACTCTGATAGATGATTCCATGGTATTTATTGCATGTTCAGGATCTTAAGCAGGTACATCACACATCACTTTCCTTGCTTCCCCTAGTGAAGGTATTACTGATGGGGTTTGAGGCCCATGCCAGGCCTTCTGCATGGTGCTCCTCCTGAGGCCTCCTAAAGAGACCCAGGGAATCTGGTACTCACTCCACAGAGGGAGGAAAGACACCCACTTTTGGAAAAGTGGCAGTATTTATACCCTTGGGTTGTGCTTGTAACCCTGCCCCATAACAGAGCAGGTCTGAATACTGACAGGCCAGTACATCCAGCATGTGACCCAACCAGTATCCACCCCTCAGGCTGACACTTTCTGTCTGTTTCTAGGCCCGCCCTTGGATACCTCAAATGTATCCAAGGCTGCAATAGCACACAAGGCCTTTCTGAAGGAATTAACCCATCCACTGCCTGCACCTAACAGGACTTTCACTAGTAGGGTCCAAGAAAATAAGTAGCGGACGGAGACTAGGCTACAGGAGTAAATAACAAATTGCACAAAATTGATCCAAAGGGATCCAAACTATACCAATTATTGCACTCTATACATGATGAGTAAATAATTAGTCCTTCAGATGATATCTGATAGGCGACCATTGTAGATCAAAATGGACCAGCTATTTTAAAATAAAAAAATAACAAAACTTTAATACATCCAAAAAATAACAATATACACAATCTAGTGAAGTATCTACAATAGAACGTTAGTTTAAAAATCTTCCTTGTGTCGTGGTGATTGAAACACAACCACTCAGCTGTTGTACCCATATATAGAGTGGGTACAGTTGACAACAATTAGTGTCTGTACAAATAGAATGACATATTAGTAGCAGCTAAGTAGAATAGTCTATACACTCTATATCAAATGCATGAAAATGTGTGTGTATATATATATATATATATATATATATATATATATATACAGTGTTCGACAAACCTATACATTTGCTCGCCCCGGGCGAGTGGATTTAACCCCCGGGCGAGTAAATATTGGCCCAAGCAGAACACGTTTGGTACTAGGTGGCGAGTAGATTTTTTTTGTGTGGCGAGTAGATTTTTTGGTGATTTGTCAACCACTATATATATATATATATATATATATATATATATATATATATATATATATATATATATATATATATATATATATATATATATATATATATATATATACTGTATATATAATATATAATATATACTAATCTGAACACAGTTTTAAGTATAATAATCGAAAGGGAAATTTTAAATAGTTCAAATTTAAAACTACAACATACAGTATTACTTGAATACAATATAATTGCAAATGTAAGTAGAATATTCCGATGACGTAACATTTGAATTGTCTGGGCTTTTGCTTGCAATCTGATTTTGCTTCCATTGCATCCCAGAACAATACTTGAAAATAAGGTTTATGTTCAATGTATCTTTCCTGGTAAGTGATTTAACAAATATAACAGCCAAACAAACATCATGTCATTTGAACAGATTACTTCTGGTGCCGGTGTTCTGGAAAAAGACATTCATTTTATTGGTATAAATAGTCTCTTGTGGGCTGCTCTCCCTTAGATAAGGGAGATGGGTGGAAAATAATAAAAGAAACAAGCTAATGTAGTTATGTTTAATTAAAAACAAGCAGTCCCATTTAAAGTTTGCTGTTGAAATTAGTTATCTTATCTCTGGGGCGGAGGTGAAATTGCTCGTTACTATGGAAGAGGAGTCATTTTAGAACGACTAAGATGAGAAAAAATTCATTAAAAAAATTAAAATGAATGTGATATATTTTTAGTTTCAGGAATAAACAACAACATGTTATATACAGTACATATTTTTACAAAATCCAACCAGGAAATGTAAAATAATCTTATGTTATCTAATCTTAGATTTGACATGTGATAAAAGACTGTGAATTGTTACAAAGATGAATAAATAGTAGGGCACATTTGACATTTAGACAAGGGCCAGCATGTCTCTGTGGGTGCTGCCCTTGTGCTAAAAGGGCTTCTGCGCTGTCAGCGGGTGATTGGCCTGCTAGGACAGGGGGCAGAAGTTGATTGGTTAGGGGGTAAGAGCTGGCAGTATACGATTGGCCAGATTGTACGGGTATGGGGCATTTGGCTGGCACAAGGCCAGGTTCAGCTGTTTGGGTGGGTAAAAAGGCTATTAAAGGGGAGGGGGGGGGGGGTCGTGGTAGCCCTGCCTTTCCTACTTTTAAAATCAATTGAGCCCCGTCGCCTCCTCCAATAAGCCCTCTTTTTTTCTATACAGGTTTGGGTTTAAGATATATCATGCTGGCAGTATGTTAATGGGAGAGTAATAATGGCCGAGAGACCAGGGATATTGTATTAGTTAATACAAACGTTGATTCTTATGGCAAGATAAAGTAACACTGCGGCCTTTAACGCGAAAAAAACAAACAAAGTGTGTTGTATCTTTATTTAAGTTAAGGGTACCATGAGAAAGGGCAAAGTGTTTTGTGACATTGGACATTAGTCAGGGCTTCTTTCAAATATAATTCGTTTGTAGCCAACATCCTGCACGGTGTGTTGCTGCTTTTGTCCTGTGTGGCTGGTGAAAGGCGAGTTCCTGGCCCAGTGCAGTCACACACACCAACACATATGGAAATTGGAAGAAAATTGAAATCCCTCTGAGATATACTGTAACACATCCTTTGACAATTCCAATGATTGAAGCTCAATATCAAATATCACAGGACAAAAAGGACGTGATTTTTATACCAACCCGTGCAAAGAATTCCAAAGCCACAGTACAGCAGTCGTCACTGATTTAAAATGACTGAACCGTGTTTTTGTGTTTGAAATGGCAAGGATTTACCATCTTTTATAAACCCCAAACTCAATGGTTTCCTATTAGTTAAAAAGGGACAGTGCCTGCAACGTGCACAAATTAACAATGTAATCATTTTCTGGAACAGGGTAATTGTCCCGGGTTTTCTCGGCCCTAAAAAATCTGAAAGCTACTCTATGTAAAAATAGACTCTAATGATAAAGTAAATATGAACTAATCTAATTGGCATTATTATGACATACACTGTGTAGTCTGCATGCTATACACATGCATTTAACATATAACACATTTTCTCCATTATCGCACAACATTTGAATTGTTTTGACAAATGTTCTTATCATTGCTATCAACAAATAAAGATGTAACAGATGTCACGTTAACGGGTGCAGACACGCAAAAGAACCCTGAGAAACGGCACAATGCTGTTACCCGCGGCTCTGCTTGTTTGCATGGAGATTTATGAGTTAAATCAGGAGGACGCAAACTGGGGGGCAGGAGATTTTTCTGGGGGGGAAATGCGGCAGTTGCAGGTGCTCCGCGCTCTTCCCCAAGGCATTTAAATGAAATGCCAGGGGTTCGCGTGAGGCCTCTGCAACTACAAACTCACCGTGATTCAGACGGCTGTGTGACGCGTCGCCATGGGAACGCGGCATCAAATGAAGCCGCGGGGTCATGTGACGTCGCATGTTCCTGCTGCGTTATTTGACGCAGCGCCAAGATGGGAGGGGGGGGTGCGCGAGCAGCGGTGCAGCCAAGACAGGGGGGCGCAGCAGCAAAAGTTTGCGCTCCCCTGATAAATGATGCGCTAAAGATCGCGCCTCCAGCAACTTAATATCTTCTGATAACAGGAGCAATAACATCTGTCAAATCTGTCATTTGATTTGAATCCCAGTGTCACCGCTATTCGTCACCTTGAGAAAGTGACTATCTCCCTATGCCTCATGTGCCAGTAATTAGATTGTAGACCTTTTCTGGGCAGGTAATCATCGTGCCTTCAAAATTCTATGTAAAGTGGAGCACTACAATTTTGCTACTGCTATTTCTTAGCACGTTCATATGCAGACTCCCCCGCACATCGATGTATCATTGCCCTCACGTAAAACATGCCAGGCACACTTCTTCAACAAACAGTACTTCACCTGCTGGAGGAACTGGTTTATTTTAAAAGGTTGTATGTGATCTCTTCATTGAGATGAATTATCAGTGGGAAGAGGGGAAGATTCTTCTTCCTTCCTCCTAATTTAATCTTAATCTTCCATTGACCTGACCTCACTGACTGGAGTGGCATGCAAATGTCTATCTTGCTTTATAAGGGAACTTTAATGCCCTTTAAATTTGTCTATCAACAATTATAACTGTCATGGTTTTACTAGACCAAGTTATGGGCAACTTACCCATTCTGTTTTAACTTAATCATTGTTTTTCCACTCACTCATAACCATTCGAAATAACTTGGATTGAAAGAAAGCTTGTAGGTTTGTAGTAATTTTGAAACATGTATTTTGAGCCACCGAAATAAAATAAATAAATAGACTCTGTATTCCCCCAAATTTTTTTTTTTTTTGCCAAACATAGCAGGAGCACCTGACCATAATCAGCAGGATGACATTGGGTGATCCAGAATTGGAACTTTTGCTAATTGCAGGTTTCTGTCTTAAAGCCGGGGACAGGAAAAGAAGAGACAAGGCTGCTCAGTCTTCGGATCAATGAGATATTTCATCAAGAAAATATGACTTCAATATTCCGATGGAAACCTGTGGAATAACATAAATGTATAAATTGGAGATCTATGCCTCCAGGCTCGCCCATTGGGACGTCTATCATTTTTACAAACCATGAGGCTCCAACATAAACAAAGCAATAAGAAAGGAATGCTGGAATTATGGTTGTAAATGACACAGCTTGTTATTTATTTTTATACATCAGGCAGTTGGCTCCAGAGAGCGAGTTACTGATCGCCAGCGGACACACACGGAGGTAGATGCAAGGTGGAGGAGTCCTGTAGACAGCAGCCACTGATCGTCCTTCTAGCTACCGACAGAGACAGGCAAGGGGGAATGCGGCAAGGGGCACAGCACAGTATAAGAGAAACCAGGGGACTATTGAAAGCCTTATCAGGCTATACCAACGTTGAGTGCAGGAGTGCAGGAACATCCAAAGACTGTTTTTATTATTACTGTGAACACTCATGACTTTGTATTTTTACATCACTGGATGGGAAGTAATTTTTAAAGTCCTATTATACATTTTTGTGAGTACAAATTTGGCATTGCCTTACAGTATTTTACTGTACTAACACATAATAAAACGTATTACACTGTGAGAGGTGTGTGCACTGTGTTTCTTTGCAAACAGTAATAAGAAGGTGAAATTACCTTATCTACATTAGCAGCTACACCCAACAGGGGATTTATTTGGACTTTTTCTTATTAGGCCTATTTAGTGGGTATTCGAGAATGTGGACCAAGACTTTGTAACTACATTACAATATAATATACACACTTATTGTTGCAGATACTAGACTTTATTTTTTGTGAGTATATAAATATATATTGTGTATTGCACCCACAACTATTTTATTTTGTATACCTTATGCTATGGGGCTTGATTTGAGCGTGTTCATTTTAATTTTATATATATATATATATATATATATATATATATATATATATATAAAATTAAAATGAATATATATATATATTGAAATAAGAAAAAAAGAGGCGCGTGTCACATAGCATAAATCTGTGCAGACGTTTAATATCAAAAATGAAGAATCTAAAATAGCTCACTCACAAGTGTAGCTAGAAATAGCGCATCTAGGGCCTTAATGTCCCAAGATGATGACAAGGAATCCTGGCACCAATGAATGTATAAAGTCCAAGAACTGGAAATGGGGATGTGACAGATATGAGCTCTTTGGGGGGAAAAGGAGGAGGGGGGGGCAGGGGTTTGTACCGTCACCAAGTGGTGGTCCTGATCCAAAAAGCACAGCTGGGCACTTTAAGAGACTTGACTGCTGTCATCCGTTGGTTAAAGCTCTTTATTCAATGTGTCTTCCATGTTAAATTAGAGTTGTGAGGGCAATTCACTTCGTCCTGCGTCAGATCACTATGTAGAAGCAGCCCAGTATCCGCGAAAAGCAGGGAGAGTTGGACCTCAGACCTCCACTATGCGATGAGGTAACCACGTGCGCTACGTCCCAATGCGTTTCATCATACAGGACAGGTTTTTGCAGAAGCAGGACAGCAGGACTTATGTGTTTGTGCATCACAGACTGTACACTGGCGACACACTTTATTCGAGCTCGGCTAGTCCCACGAATTCGGGTATACCCGGGTGTATTGAGGTTTGTGACTGTTTTCTGCCCGAGCGCATTGAGGTATTTTCCAGGCAGGGATTGAAGCATTTTATTCCCGCTGGCTGCAATACTGCACAGTATATATATATATATACTGCATTACAATTCATGAATTTATGCCATCTGGTAGACACGCGAAGCATTGCAGCCTATTAAATCCTAATCATTATCATTTAACAGATCAGCCGCCCGTCAGCCAGGCATGAACCCAGGCTGGGAAGGCAAACGCAACGGGGCTTGTCAGAGGTGAGGAGTGGCGCATTCCAGGTATCTGCCAGGTACATACTGGGTATTTGCTCGAATAAAGTGTGTCGGTGCAGTACTTCCCCAACTATTAAAAGAATAGGGAGCAGTTCCCTTAAGCTGTACCAGGGAGCCTGCTACCTATCCATTGAGAAAGAAAGGAAGAGGGGGATCTCTCCTTGAGGCTTCACAAGGGAGGGGGTTACCCAGGTCCTTGCTTAGAGAAAATATATTTGGGGCGTACCCTGGGCTTCGTGTCAGGGAGTGTGGTCACCCTCATATCAGCACACACTACCAATATGTGGGGCGTACCTTGGGATTCGCCAGGGAGCGTGGATACCCACATCCTCAAAGAAAATATGTTGGAGTGTACTTTGGGCCTCGTGCCAGGGAGTGTGGATACCCTGCATATCAAAATGGAATGGAAGTGCTCAGCCCTCCTGTTACCTCACCACACCACAGCAAATATGGAGTAGCAGACCTAATCTCATTTAGGGTGCGGGTCCAAGGGCAACAGATGTAATAAAAAAAATAGCTTTTCTATTAACTTCAATATTTTAGTATTTTAAAAGGAAAGGACCCACAAAATTATTTCTACTGTCCTGACTTCTTCTGTCGGTCAACATGGAGATTTTCCATGAATTTAACTTAGGCCTCCATCAAGCTGGGTACAATTAAAAAGTGATGAATGAGTAAACGGCTCTTGGCAAAGCAAACTCCATACTTATCAATTAACACTTTTCTTGGATTTACTTGCAAAACCCTACAAACGGAACCAACAAAATCCAAAAGATTTTTCGTTGGGTCTCATTCAATGCTTATTGACCAGCGAGAACATCATTTATATTTGCCAGGAAGAATTCAGTTGGAGAACAAATAAGGAAATACAGTGCAAATGTATAGTAACATAATATTGTAGACTCTTTCATTTCTGCCCTTACACTGTCTGTTCCTTTTGTGCTGATGCAGCAGTCAAAGCATGGCTGGCCAATACATTTACAGGCTCCACTGACCCCGGAGGGGTTTAAAAATGATACAATCCATAAGCCATGAGGTTTTTTTTCCTCTACAATTATAAGTAATATCTTTGGATTAGCTCTATTCAAACAAATCTGAACACACCCATTCAAAAGTGCAACACTTTCATTCTGAATTCCTCAGAAGGTGTGGTGCTTGCAAAAAGAAGTACAAATATGCACTAAAATCACTGTGAGAAACTTTGACAATTATATACAGTAAAGATCAGTGATGGGCATCTGACAGCCTGTGCTGCTGGTATAGCATTGCAGAACAATGTGGTCCCGAATCCTCCAAATACTTCCCAAACTCTATAAAATCAGGGCAAAAACCGCGACGTTACCTAAATCAGGAACAGAGCTTATTTGTGAGTTTTACGGCGTACTCAGAAAATAATTTATACACAGAAATAATGTCCGCACTTGAGCTTATCGGCAGGGTTAACGTCAGGATAATGCTACATTATCTTCAAATAATGTCCCATTATTTCCGTTTTCACTGAAACGGGGCTTTTGGAGGAGTGTAGAGAGAGTTAAACGTGCAGGGAAGTAGCACCATGGTCCAGATCCACAGCACAGGGCTAAGCTTTAGCACGCCTTTACTCCCATTCAAAGCTTGGCACCCTTTTGTGAATGGGACCCTGGTGCTACTCCCATCTAGACAGTGAAACAGGACCTTTGCCAAATCCTTTTGCCCTATATCAGTGTCTGGATGGGAGTAACGCCAGGTTTAGGTATGACTTAAATAGCGTAACGTTATTATTATTTTTTTTTTTACATTAATGGAGCTTAATGAGTAGGGTATTATTATAATAGTGGCTAATTTGTATATAATTTGCATATATATATATAACTTAAATAATGTGTGGTGAAGACCTACTCATGTCTCAAGTTGCAAAGCCAGTACAACCAACCTCACACTGATGAGACCCAGAAGGTTGAAACAGTCTGTCTGTCTGTGAGTGGGTTTATTGGCTTTGCATCTCATCCCAGGCTATGTTTAAAAGCTGTGTTTAAGGCAGCATGCTTAAGGGTTTAACCATGTGATGTGGTCTTGAGACAAAAGGTGGCACTGTGTGCTCATTTGCATGTCATTTCCAAGAATCCCTTGCTGTAGTGGAAGCACTGTATGCTAGGTGATAATGGTGAAAAGCAGGGTTGCAGACCTGTCTAAGACATGTGAATGTGCTCACAAGTAATTTTTGTATATGATATATATATATATATATGTGTGTGTGTGTGTGTGTGTTCTTAATAATGTTAGACTTTTAACCAGACATTAGTGAGTAAGCTTCACCCATTGAGGTTAACACACATTAAATTACCTTGCAGAGTTTTGTGTCTTGACCTAAGTAGTTGAAAGTTGTCTTCTCTTGCAGCGTTGGTGAGATTATTACATGCCCAAGCAACCCCATACAATGTAGCACTATCATATCATGGTCAGATACAGCAGGATTCTTATGTACGGAAAGAAGTGGAAAGGGAACAAAAGTGACAGCCTTCTGTGGATCTAACCCAAAGTTTGTTATTAGAAATCCTTGGCAACAATAAAAAAAACCACATATTGACAGGACGCAGAATGAGAGATCTCTGTAATACATACAACATTTGATTGAAAAAAATAATTTTTCTACGTCCTTTATTTTGCTTACATTTCTATCCTACTATATTACAATACTTGTGTTAAGTGGAAACAGCCTTTGAGACTTAAGGACTTTCGTTACTTGTTTTTTGCATGCACGTACAGTACAGTATGAAACATAATGTTAATTTAGCCATCACACCTCTAATAGAAGCTTTGAAAGACGTCATTGTCACAGAAAGGACTTATATGGGAGAAAAATGTAGGGTCTGGGAATATTTTACAAGTAGATGACTACACTGTTGGAGTTGTAGCTAACATTTCTTTTTGTTTCAATCTTTCTTTTTATTGATTTTTTTAGAGATATACAGATTATAACATTACAGTGGGATCATTACATTGAGAATGTAAAACAGTATACATAGTATTATCTTGTCCTATTCCAATGTGAAGACAAAGATCCACATTTGAAATTTAGCGTGTATCAACGCTTTGTGTATTCGGGCGATCTGGCGGACTATGAACCCGCTCGTCCCTTTGTTTGACAGTAGGAATCTCAGTATCTGCAATCCCTGAGAGGAGTTGAGAGTGGACAGAGAGAGAGTAGCAGAAAGTGTCAGAGAGGAAAAGAGAGAGAGAAAGAGAGCGAGGGTGGGGGGGAGAGAGATGGAGGGGGGAAGACACGGAGGATTGGGAGGGGAATGCAAAGAGGAGGGGGGAGGTGGAAGGAGAAGACAGGGTATACCCTCTTTCCGTTCCACCTCGCACGCCCCTGGTCGTGACTGTGCCCTCTTATCTGGGGGTCCTAATCTTTTATTTATTAAGTATTTTTTTTTATCATTTTCCTAGCTCTGAAGCCATGGTTACCACGTCTTATAGAACTCATCGGTAGTTTGTTTAAGGTGGGCTGTTAGTTTTTCTATGAACATTACTTCATTTATTCTTTTAGTAACAGTTCTTCTGGAGAGGGTGTTAATTTTTTTCCATGCCGCAGCTATGGAACATCTTGCTGCAGTTAAAATAAAGGAGATCAGCCGCTTCATGGGTGGAGGGACATTTTTGACTGGTTTAACACAAAGGTAATTGGGTCCAGGGTTATTCTCATTCTGTGACGTCCATAATTATGCTTTGAATCATAGTCCAAAAGTTCTGCACCAACGGACATGTCCACCAAATGTTGGCCATATCTCCTCTGAAACCGCACCCTCTCCAGCATAGATCGGGGGTTCCCGGGAAGATCTGGCTCAACCTACTAGGAGTTAAGTACCATTGAAATACAATTTTGTAGATATTTTCCTTCGTTGTTGGCTTCCGTTTCCCAGATATCGTCCCAGTCGTCCCTATCTTTCTCTACGTTGAGATCTTCAGCCCATTTTAACATATAGTTATGTAGCACTGCTTGAGCCAATCATGATGGTTAGTCTCAGTTTCTTCCATGATTGGCTCAGGTACGTTCGGGAACTCATACCCATGAGACTGACGATACCTGTGTGGTATGGCTCTGTCAGCTCTACTCAATTTTAATAATTTGCGGCCGGCTCCTTGGCCGGGCAGCACGCAAAATTTAGGTTCGCTAAGTTCTACCTCCTGATATAAAATAGAGGGTCCCTTAGGTATTCTTACCCTTAAATTAATCTCTCCCACACTCTTACGGAGGGCTTCAGCTATTTTCTCAGGTGTCAGTTGACCTTCCTCCCACCAGTAATCTTCTACAGGACCATCCACCAGCATTAGCCGTGTCCTGTTCATACTGGCGGCATAGCCCTGAAACATAGGGTCCCACCATTTAAGGGGTTCCCGGACTGATATTCTGTGTTTGGACTACTGGACCTTGCTTCCATCTGTGAGGACACACCAGATGTAGCTGACTGTTAGGTTAACGATAACTCCCAAAAGACTGAATGACCCAGGGGATCTAGCCATTGGTATGAGACTAGACGCAGGTATTTCTCCCTCTGACACATCAGACCAACCATCCCTTCCCCCAAAGTCCCAGTTCGTTAAATCCATTGACAGACCAGGGGACAGATCATCACTGGAAAAATGGGACAGTACAAATGTGGATGCAGCAGGGGCCGAAACAGTGGGACAACAGGCCATGGGTCGAGGCCTTGGAGGGTACCAGAAAAATCACCCTTACCCCTGGATGGCAGTATCGGACTAGTGGCAGGGGCTGGTGCTGGGGCATGGGAAACTGGGGCCGGTGAACTGGGCCTGTCAATGTCCATGACTAGTCCAGAGTTGTTAATTTTGGGTTTGCCACAACCCCTAGGCGATAGTATAATGGCAGCACGAGGGTATCCGAGGGTCCGACGACCTCTTCCTGAGAACAGGGTCTGTGGTGGAGCAGGGGCATGTGAGAACTGTCCTTCACTCACCCAGGAAGTCCTGGCTCTGGTTCCGCAGCGTGCGCTGCCGCCATCTTGACGACGTCATCATGGATGACCCACCTCGCAAGATCACTAGGCAGGCACAAATTTGGCGGCGGCAATGACGTCACGTCCGGCAGTGCTGGAAGTGCATCACCCCGCAGCACACCAAACAAGGCCCCATCTGGCTTCTCGTTTAGGTAGCCCACTGCAGGATCCTGTGTGAAATAAGATGGTGGAGCCTCACCCATCCAACGGTAGGGGACCTTTCCGGCTCCATGGGTTCCTTGTTAGGCGGGTCCTTCAAAGCACCGATGTCTTCCTCAGGCGTGAGTCTCCTCCGGGGTTCCAGCAGCACCATGGCCTTCGGGATGGACACCGCTCGATCATGGTTCTGCCGCAGGACTCGGGTAGGTGAAGATCTCTTCTTTATAGGTCCCGAATGGCTAATGTCATCTTCTTCTTAAGAAGGTAAGAACACCTCCTCTGGGTCGCAATGTCAGGGCGCCCCGCGATCCCTGGTGGCCATTGGCACAGAGCTTGCCCGCTCCTGCACCACCAGGGGAAGTGCAACCAACACCCCTGGGGCAGTCAACTCACCCTCCCGGTCAGCAGGCACAGGTTCCGGTCCTTGAACCGTTAGCAGCATCACAGCGGGGGTAACCTTGGGCACCGGTACACTGGCACCTTGGGAAGTCGTTAGCAGGGCACATGGGCCCATGATTTCTGTGGCAGGGTAGAACTCCGCAGGGGCCGCGCCGAGCAGCAGACGGGCCCAATTGTAGACTGGCATAGGGAAGACCACAGGGGCTGCACTTGCTGGTGTGGAGGTCCGCTCTATTGGCTAGAACACAGCGGGAGTTGACACAGGGCTGGCAGGCCACATGTACAGGTCACCTCCTGGGAGCCGGCAGAGCGGGCCCGTTGATAGTAACTACCAGGTAGCCCCCTGGCAGGTAGTAATTGGTCAGCTCCAACTCAGACATTTTCGTTTGATGAGGTAGAATAATAAGCAGCAGTTAAGGCAGCTCTTTCCTCTAACTCAGCTCAGTGGAACTGAAGTAAGGCATGATGTGGTGGACTCCTCCCATGGCAGAGGTGGTCTCCTATTGGTTCTTGGTTGTTGCCCCTCCCCTAGGTGGAATACAGAGTGGACAGGGCGGATCAAGGAGTGACCTGGCTCCGGCTGAGCCAGACAAAGTGATCGGCGGGATTAGCTTTTGCCGCTGAATAGCGTGCAACTAATTTTTGCAGAAACTTGTAACTTGCTTTGCAAGCCCATGTGGTCCCGTGGTTTCGGAGGGAGCACAATTTCATGAACGTGGAACATGGGGTAGACTCCATTTTGGAGCACACAGCACAGTCCATAGAACAAAAGGTACACAGGGTCCCTGGTGATGCCTCAGGAGCCCGTTCCTCCCATTTTGAATTGTAGAACAGTTCATACTGACTTAGGTACACAGGGTTCCCCAACATCAACTGAAAGGGACCCGTCCTATGGTGAATGAGATGAGGGGTCCACACTTCCTGGACAATTTCCCACAGGGTTTGCCCCCATAAGCACATTTCCTGAGATACCCAGGGTCCCCAGCAACAGCTGAAAGAGCCATGGCCCTAGTATTTTCTTTTGGCAGCTTGAAGGGTTCACGCTCCCTGGCATCATGCCCTCAGGGTACGCCCCAACCACTGCTCTGTATGTGATGAAGGGTTCATGCTCCCTGGTATGCTCCCTTAGGCTATAACCCCAACTGTCTCTGTATTTTCTGATGAAGGATATCCATGCTCCCTGGTAACATGCCCTCAGGGTACGCCCCGACATAGTCCTTCTTTTGGTAAGGGTCCAGGCTAGCCCCCTCCCTGGTTTCGCATCAGGGAGAGGCTCCCCCCTTCCTTAACTCAAATGGGTGCCCAGGGTCCCTGGTGAAGCATCAGGGGCCTGGCCCCGCCCTCTCCTGGGCAGCCAGCTGCACTGTTCTTAAAAGTCTGCCCTGTTGCTGCATCTCAGCAGCGCCTCCATTTGTAGCACTGCTTCCCCCCGTACCTCCTCTGGGAGATCTTGCCCTAGCTACAGGTCTGTGTGGTGCTGGTTACCTGTGAGGGTCCAGGAGAGATGAGCTTCCGCGATGATAAAGGGAAACAGGACAGGATTTGGTGATCCTCTGACTCTCAGTTTGGTGTCATCAGCACCTCCAGTTGCAATAGGCTTCAGGGATCCTGAAGACAGTCCCCACCATGACATATCTCTAATGTTCCTACCGAATAGACTGTTACTTAAGCAGGAGTATATTAAATCAGGCAGCAACTGCAGGATGTCATTACAGCGTATGCCTTGTATTGGAGAATGGTTCCCAGATCCCTGGATAGTGCTGGCCCTCTGGCAATATGGAGGCCTTGTGCTCTGCACAGATCTTGGCTGCATCTCTGCTCCAGGAGGAGCTGGAAGCATGTGTCAACCCCAGGAGGGGTGAGATGGACTCTCTCCCCCAGTCGGGAGAGACTCAGAGC
Organism: Ascaphus truei; assembly: GCF_040206685.1. Classification (NCBI taxonomy): domain Eukaryota; kingdom Metazoa; phylum Chordata; class Amphibia; order Anura; family Ascaphidae; genus Ascaphus; species Ascaphus truei. Next base: position 377,458,744 of record NC_134486.1, on the reverse strand, counting down.
TCAACTCCTCTACCCCATGAGGGGGAGAGCTGGATTGAAACAAATTGGAACACTTCCTCCCTAAGGCTCAGAGGGGGGTGGCACAGGGTCTGCACCAGGATTGGTTGTACACAGACTCCCATTCACCTCCACCCCATTCACTCAGAGAGGCAGCATGGGGAGGGGTAAACCCACAGTTTAGCCTGTCACTGCCTGTAGCCATCAGAACTTACGTTACAAGAAGGCAGAAAGATAGACTGGACCAGCCATGGCAATAGTTATGATTCGGTGTATTTATGGTGTATGACTCCATACTCAGATATATTCCCGATATCAGACCTCTCTGATACAATAGGTGCCTCTCTTGCAGTAGGTTTTACATTTTGATAAGTTGGGATAACTCATATTATGAGAGATTGTTGAGAGGAAATGTCTGATTTGAAGAAATTAAAAGAGATGTAAATCTTGAGTTTGGTATTTGATTTGGAGTTCCTGATAGGATAGGATCTTCCCTTTTCCACTAAGTCTGCCACTATTTTGATATTAAGATTTTGAAATTAGCTAAATTGTCTTTGAAACCAGAGACATAACATAAAACACAGACAAAGCTCAGTGCACATCCAGAAAACCTTATATACGGTACAGTGCCTAAATATACATGTATAAATAACTAATAAATAAAATGGTCTTTTAGTTTAACATTTTGGCCAAATTGTTGTAAGCCCTTGAGCCAAACTTCACGGCAGACCACGTTTCAAGGGTCCCTACACTAATATAAATTCTTAATAACCTGTGCATTGTCAGGAAGAATGATTTATAATAAATCTGTCAATATAAGTTGCAAAAGTTCTAAGTCTGATTGAAGCTTTTATTAACCTGTACATTACCAGGAAAATCACTCTGTAATAGATTTGTCACAATCACACTGCATGCAGGCAAGTTCCCCTGATAGTTGGAGATGCCATGGAGTGAGCTTTTAACCATTTAAATGTGGGAGGGAGTGAGCTTCAATTGGATAGGAGGTTGCCACCCTCCAAAACAGCCAAGGCATCTCCAACTATCAGGGGAACTTGCCTGCATCCATTTTATTTATTAGTTATTTATACATGTATATTTAGGCACTGTACCGTATATAAGGTTTTCTGGATGTGCACTGAGCTTTGTCTGTGTTTTATGTTATGTCTCTGGTTTTAAATATATATTGCCATGCTCAGTAGCACTCCTCTGTGAAACTTATATGCTTATATATATGTTGTGGGTATTTTGGGGGTTCAATTTGAGCTTGTAGGTGTTCTGTATGTTTTATAATTCTTGTTCAGCTAGTCTTGTGCAGTCTCTTTTTTTGCTGTAAAAGTTGGAAGCGCACCGGAGATAAGTATCAAAGTATATATTATAATATGAAAATCAGCACAGTACTCTTATAATTAAGATGACAGGAATCGACACCAAAAGAAAGTCCATTCGGAGGAGCACCAAGATGGTTAGCTTCGGCAGCCCACGCCTCTCCCTGACTGGATCCCGGGTGAATAATGATATCAGCATGTATTCCAACACATACTCCCAACGCATTTCTGCCTGGTGACAAAACGCATTAGGATGATTTGCAGGAATACCTGCCGATATAATTTGACATCGCTTGCAACTACGAGCAACTAACACTATCCATGCGGGTGGCAGCCAGACAGCGGCGTGGGCTGCCTACGCTATCAATCTTGGCGTTCCTATGAATTGAGTTTAGGTGTTGATTCCAATAGTTTTAATTTTAAGTTTACTGTGCTGATTTTTGTATTATAATATATACGTTGATACTTACTGTACCTTCCATGCACTTCTTTGCTTTGTGTCCAGCATGCTGCTCATTACTCTAGAAATATTAATATTTGGTCATAGGTGACAGACCAATTATTAATGATGTCAATGGAATGTGCCGGGGCTGGCAATACAAATGTACTCTACCAACACAATTTAATAACATCTTCATTAATCACTTGCTTATTAACTAGGAATTTGCCTGTGGCTGTATTTTTCTAACATGTGGGAGGAGGGGGCAAAATTAAAGAATTATAGCAGCAAAATGTGAAATCTTTTTTTTTTTTAAATAAATCAGTTCCGTAGTATTAGATAATAGTGACTGTTTTTTGTTTTTATTCAACTTTTAGTGCCATTTTATTGAGTTTTAAAGCATCCTTTGATTTCTACAGCAGGTTTTAACCCATCTCCCAAGCAGTGCAAGATCTTTGCAACACTTTCCTGTTTGGAATAATTTGTTGCAAATGTTCCCAGCAGTTTGAGCTGTAAACTGTAACAATAGATAATGTTACCTTAGTAATATAAGGCTACATTGTAGCTGCTGAGCTACACCATTATGTTAGGCACACTATCAGGATTTTGACTAACAGGAGCACCAACCTATTGCCAGCTTAGGTAGGAATGTACAGCAGTATAGAGAGGAAATCACCTCAATGGTAGGGGCTGCAAACCCTTTGCCAATTGTATATAAATTGGAGATGCAAACAATAAACCCTTGAAATGCAGGGATAAGGGCCACTAAATGGTGAATAATAACTGAAGTCAATATCATAGAAGCCTTGTAGGTAAGAATGTAGAATTATACATGGTCACGTGCTTTATATATTAATCTAATAAAAAAAGAAAAGTAAAAAGTTGTTAGTAGTATTGCTGCTTTAATACTGCAGAAATTTAGGGCTCCCAGAGCAATTAGAATAATTCGAGAGACACTTTAATTTTGATTAGTTAAACAAAAAGAAAATCTTGGTGGTTGTGATTGCACCTGTAAATTACATGCCTTGTTCTTAATACTAAGACATCAATGTAATTGAAAAGATGAGCGCTGAATTAGTTTTATGAGCGATGTTGCCCAAAGAACACACTTCCTTGTAACTCAGAATAGTGTGAAAGTGTATAGTTTGGAAAATTGTTTCTTAAAACAAGTTCTTATATGTGTGCAGCAAAAATATGATCACTAGAATGAAGTGTATGAAGTATTGAACTAGCTATGCTGTAGACTGAAGGGCTCAATTACTACTGAAGGTATTGCTGGCATTATTGTTACACATATGGCATTCCTCCTCACCCAGTCTAAATCTGAGTAGATGGACCAATTTTGAGAAAGGTATGAGTCCAGGTAAATATCAGGCTTAATGAGTCATTGACATTGGAAACTAAACTAAGTGAAGAGAATGTGGATATTTGGATATATAAACAATTTTGCCAACATATTTAATATATCCACTGTCATGGTTAAAATTCAGTTGGTATATGCTCATAATTTGAGTCACTCAGTCGGACTCATTCCTTTTGTTCTGTCATTGGCTGTCAATACTGGGTGTTTATCCCATCATACTACCAAGTTCCAAATCAAACTCCAATATGCTATTTCTGTGTGTCCTACAGTATATGCGATTTGCAGTAATGAATTCTAAGCACATTTTCTAAAGAGGGTCACTTGTTATTTCACAACAATTTCAGGTTTTTAAAACTTGACGAATACTTACCTTGTTGATGCAACCTTTTTGAGAGCTGAATTTTTTTAAATGGGATTGTTACAGTATGTGAACTTGGGCAAATGTTTTACACATCTCTCTGTCCACCAGTATCACTTCTATCTTGAGGCTGTTCCATAGATATTTCTTTACATTCCTCTTGGTCCTATCTTTATGATTCTCCAACTTTAGTACATAATCCCGGCTTGTAGCAACAACATAATGCATGTTTGTGCCCCAATGTGTGTATGATATCTTCCTAGATGCCTGAAAGAAGACAAGATAATTCATTCCAGGTGAATGTACTGGTATTAGTTTCCCGGATCATAAAGTTCTTTACTGCATTAGTGCTGGTATGATACTGATACTACTGCTTATTTTTGTTTAAACTGTTTACTTAACTTTTTTGCTGCTCTAATGACATGTACAAAGTTTTGGTGACATGTTGTCTCTCTGTAGCACTCCCTTGCCGATCCTTATCTTGATTGTATCTTCATGGAATCTAATGGTTTATGTTGCATTCTTCTACATGTTCCTTGCATTATAAATGTACGCTTCTTCAACACTTTGTCTTTTTATTGTATTTAAAAGCGCAGAGGTGCAGATGGAATCTAAAGCTTTTACGTGATCTACGAAACCTAAGCCAAGTTGCAGATCATATTTATTACTATGGGAAATCACTTCTCGTAAAACTTGGATGTTGTTAATTGTGTTGTATTCACTGCGAATTCCTGCCTCTTTTCTATGCTGGGAAAAGTCCACGGTCTGTTGCAGCTGATTAGTGAGTTTCTTCATAAAAATCTTGTATGTGAAATGAAGTAGACTGATTGGTCTGTTATTCTTGAGGTTTTCTTTGTCTCCTTTCTCGTGGATGAGGATAACTATGGTATTGCTCCATTGTTCTGGAATGTTCCTGTTATTCAAGCAGCGTGTAAAGAATTTTGTAAGGATTTTCTCTATTTCTTCCAAGTTCCTTCAAGATTTCAGTTGTAATTCTGTCTTTCTTGGGGATCTTCCCATTATTCATGGATTTGAGTGCCTTTGCATGCTATTTCATTGGTGGTTTCTTCTCCCGTTACTTTGCTGGATTACGCAATGTTATCTGTGGTCTTGTACAATTTCATGACGAGAGTGGTCTTTTACTGTTGATCCATCATGTTGTTTGAGTGCAAGAATTTGGTTCTTCCCAATCATAAGTCGCTACTACATCTTCTTTAAGCTGTTATCTCTGATAGTCTTCTGCACCACATCACTGTTACATTATTTTACATCTTTAGTTTTTCGTCTGCATATTGAATTCTTCTTCTTGTGTCTTGAGATTGCTTCATTTCTTGTAATTCCCACAGTAACTTTTCTCATCTCATATTTTCTTATCCTGTTTTTTGTTAGCGATTCCTCCAGTATCTCTGTGCTTTAAACTACAAGTTGTCCACGTGCATTTCAAGGAAGCTGAAGCAATTTTTCATCTGTAGTTTAAATTCTCTGCTTTTATTCTTGAGGATCTTGATGTTGATTGTTTTTGTCTTCCCATTCAGGTGTAATTTGTAGCGAACCAATTGACGACCACTCCTTGTGTCAAAACGGTCCAGGACTGTGCTGTATTCAATAACGTTTTTCTTGTTAGGATTATAGTCAATGTTGTTCTTATCCCATTCATTACACTACATGTCCATTTTGATTCTTCTTGAAGAATGAATGAATTATGTAGAAGTTTTCACATTCTGCAAATTCTACCAGTCTGTCTTCATGTTAATTTCTGTTTCTGTAACAATACTTACCAATTGATGCTTTGTCTTCCTGCTGGGTACAAATCTTTGCATTGAAATTTCCCATAATGGTCTTGAGGTGACAATCTCCTTTGTTGTTATTTTTGTTGCTTTTATAGTAGAAGTCTTCACTTCATCGTCTTGGGAAGTTGATCTTGGGGCATACACTGATATCATTTGAAACTTGTACACTACCGACACACTTTATTGAAGTGTGGTCGGTACCGCAAGCCGGGAAATCTCCCGGCTTGCTAGTGGCCGCCCCTCGGCGTGCCGCGCGTCATAGACGCGCGGTCACGCGTCATCGGGAGCGTGCGCCCCCTGCACGCGTGTCCAGGGGCTCCCCGAGGGAGCCCTGGTGTCCCGCGATCGCGGGACAGCGGCAGGGGGTTCCGGGGAACCCGGCGGACCCGGCAGCGGTAGGGAGAGCGCCCCGATCGGAGGGCGCTCTTCCGCTGCTTCGGCGCGCGCCCGTCACACTCGGGCGCGCGCCAGGCTACTGCTGCGGCACAGAACGGGCAAATGCTCGAATAAACTGTGCCGCAGCAGTATCTCTATATCAACTGAATGATTACTGCACACTCTTTCCACTGAGTTTTCATACTGCACTATGTTGGTTCTCCATCTCTTGTTAACGATAAATCCTACTACACTCTTTCTTCAATTTTCTGTACTTCTTTAATATAATAGGTGTCTCAATGAGGCCATCATCTTTTCTTCTAACTTCACTAAGGCCAACAATATCTCATTTAATCTGTTCAAGTTTATATTCTAGTTCCTGCAGTGCTGCTTCACTGGAGAGCATCTGGTATTTGTAGGTTGCTAGGTTGAGTTTGGAATGACAGCTGGTATTTAACCTCCATGGATTTTTAGTATCCTCTGCCTTTATGCCTTTTTCCTGAACACTGTCAAACCCAGAGACAATCCGGCCTCCATAGAATGAGGGCCATTACTTTTCAGTACCTTCCAAATTTCTGTTGTCATGGAATGTACCTTTCCCATTTTAACCGGGCATTTTGTTCAAACTTTCATAGCATGGTTAAATTTACCAGCATATATCTTATTAAACACACGTTTACTTAAATAAGCCTTTACTTGTTTCACAGGCTCTAGGTCTTCTGGATTTACCTCTGGTTGCATCGCCTACAGAGAAGAAAGAACAAAAAGAGAAGGAAAGCCAGGATTCAAAGTCTGAGAGGAAGGTGGCAGTAGAGGATGTAGAGGCAGGCGGTCGGTAGAAGACTACCACGTGCAGAGAGAGGATAGAAAAGCTGGACAGCATTAATCTCAAGGGAAGAATTAAACAATAATGTGATCAGAAAAAGGATTGTTATGCCAGATACAGCAATGTTCCCATGCCCCATATATAAGTTGGCATAACTGGGGGCAAAGCGTGTGCCCATCACTGTACCGCAAACCTGCAAATAAAACTGATTCCTCAATAAAAAATAATTATGTGACAAAATAAATTGAATGCAATCAATAATAAATGTAGTATTAAGAGAATGAAGAGTGTCATGTTGAACAAGGAATTTTCAACCGATTCTGTCCTCATTGGTGTGGGTAATGCTAGTGTATAGCGACTGAACGTCACAGGTGACCCATCTGAATTCAGAAAAGCTGGACAGCGTTAACCTCAAAGGAAGAATGAAACAGGTGGAGGCATCTGATGGAGTTGATATTGGCAGCAATAGGAGAGGAGGAGATCTGCCCTCCACCCTGGTCATTGGGGCTTGAAGTGTGAGTGAGAGTGACCACCATAGGGGACTGCAGCGCCTACAGCAGAGTCATGTTGTGAGAGCCATATTTCTGTTAGATCAAACATATGAAGGGAGTGAGAGCAGAAGACGTTGTGTACAACCAGAGACTTGTTAGTCAGGGAGTGGATATTTCAGAGGGCACAGGAGAGGGGAAGAGGGAAGGAAGGGAGACAACAAATAGATATTAAGTTGAATGGGTTACCACCCATAGCAGGGAGGGAGGGGGAAGCAGGGAAATGTGGGTGAGAGCAGGTGTGCATATGGTCAAGTCCAGGATTAGGAGAGATATCACCAGCAGCAAGAAGGAGCAGAGTGAGAGAGAAAAGAGGCGAGAGGAGGATTTGTGGGGGTGCAGTTTTGCAGTGTATGGCCACAAACAAAGGAGGAGGAAAGGAGAAGGGAAAGGAATGGGGATTTAGGGAGTAGAGTAGGGAAATGTGTAGAGAATAGAAACATGTAAAAATGAGTACGGAAATTGCAAACAGAAAAGCATAGTGGGGTGCAGGTAGCAGGAAGAGACAAAGGTATGAGGAAGGATTAACTAGGTCTCGCAGGATCTATGGAGCATGATTGAAAGAGCAGATCAGGGGGGGGGTTAAATCAGGCTTTAGGGCAGTGTAGCGCTGAAGGGTATACACTGGCGACACACTTTATTCGAGCTCGGCTAGTCCCACGAATTCGGGTATACTCGGGTGTATTGAGGTTTGTGACTGTTTTCTGCCCGAGTGCATTGCGTTATTTTCCAGGCAGGGATTGAAGCATTTTATTCCCGCTGGCTGCAGTACTGCACAGTATATATATATATATATATACTGCATTACAATTCATGAATTTATGCCATCTGGTAGACACGCGAAGCATTGCAGCCTATTAAATCCTAATCATTATCATTTAACAGATCAGCCGCCCGTCAGCCAGGCATGAACCATGGCTGGGAAGGCAAACGCAACGGGGCTTGTCAGAGGTGAGGAGCGGCGCATTCCAGGTATCTGCCAGGTACATACTGGGTATTTGCTCGAATAAAGTGTGTCGCAGCAGTACAGAGACTTATGAAGTTATATTGTGTATGTTGTGCATACATTGTCAGAGCATATAAAAATATTAGGTTCTTGCTGTTGCAGAGTGGTTACATAGTAGTGGTTGATCAAGTTGTAAAAGCTGAATCCAGTTCTTCCTTTCTTGTTCACCTCCTGTTCAATTGTTATATTTAAATTAGTGTCCGCCACCTTTAAAAGTACAGTTGTACACACGAGTACTACATTTTGTCTGATACTTTGGGGTGACCAAATTCAACAGCACTGTTTATTGTTTACTTAAGAGGCATAATAGCTGCTACAACTGTTTCTACTCCGTCTTCTTGTGCCAGTCACAAACAAGCTAAAAGCAGTGACATTAGAAGACAACTGGTCAGGATTTGAGGAAATGGCAGAAGATAGTGCTGGGTCTTGTGAGGTTTACTTAGCTTTCAGTAAGGTGGAGGACTATTTCATAAGATGACAGTCCTTATACTGAATTGAAAAAAGGACTATGTGGAATCCTCTTTTCAGAGTTGCTGTGCACCATTTATGCTGTCCACCTTCCTGGGTCTACTCTGAAAGAATATTTGTTTTTGGCACAGGAGACTGTTGCCCAAAAATGTGGAACATTTGGTACTCATTACAATGAACCACAACCTCTTTACTAAAGATGGTGCAAAACAAAAATGTATTGAGGATACCAATTCCAGTGGGATGAGTTTAGGATTTTATCTAAAAGGTGTAGCCCCTCGGATTTGTTTTCTATTATTATTAAGAAATCCAAAGATAAAACACAAAAAATGTTTAGAACCAAAAACGAAAAAAAAAACATTTAGAATCAAAATGAAACCAAAACACACGGGAAAGTGCACACCCTTAGTTTTGAGAAGAGGATAAATTGTAACTTGCATTTCATAAAATTAAAAAAACTAAATAAATAATCCTAGCCTAAAATATCAATGAATAATTAAAGTACTTCTCACTAACTACCACCAATGCATTTGATCATAACTTTGCCACACCTGGTCAAAGGGTAGGTCTCCAGTACCCAAGCCACTAGTGTGTCTCAACCCTCTACTCAGGGAAGCCCAACTAGACCAGATTTTGTGAAAAAACAGTGAATTCCTTGTCACGGGAGACCAGGACTAACCCACCAGGGATCAATTCGCCAGAGTTTATAAAATTAATTTATTGGAAAAATAAATATCCACAGCTATTTACAGCAAAACAACACACACACACACTTACAACTGGGAAACTGGGGTACTTATAAATCTAGGTGCAGAGAACTCCCTCAAGAGATTTACCCTGTGCTCCCTTCCTTTCAAAATACTCTGCAGCGTCTCCCCTGTACAGCTCCTTGCCAAGCTGCTTTTTCTTAAGAATCTCTTCAACAACTAACACACTCAGCTCACAGCTAACAAAGAGATCTTATCTCTTCTGGCTAGGAGTTTGCAATGTGACCCCAGACCCTGATTGGTAGGGGGAAGGGCAACACAAACACAGTTACATGCAGAGCCTTAGGCCGAGTCCCCGGTGGTCACGGTGGCGCACGCTACACCATGTGCGCGCCACACACCACAGCACAGCCCTATATGGGGCAGGCCCCAGTGGCTGTGTGTGTGTGGGCACGCAAAGCGCTGTGACGCATACGCTAGCAGGGAAGACAATAATTTTGCCTTCACGTGCAGCAACGCGGTCATGTGGTCTGCGTGCAGCTAATGGCAGTACAAATATGCCCCGTCATGGCTGTGCCCCCGTCATGACCCCACCCCCGCGCTCCCCTAGAGCTCCCCTACAGACCGCTGATCGCGGCTGTAGTCTCTGCACGCTCCGCCATGCCAACGTGCAGCAGGGTGGACTAGGGCTGTAGCCCTACTTGGGAAGATCATAGCCCACTTTCAACAGTCCACCTGAAAACAAAAATCAACCCCTGGTGCATGAAGTGCTGAAACCAGGCAACATAGTACATAGATAGATATACACATAATACAGATGTGTTATTGACAGTTAGGAGTAATGAAGGGCTTGACCTTTAATAAATGCAGTCACATTAACCCCTACCATCACATTACTAAGAGCACTTTCAACTCATTTGTAAATGTTTAGTTACTGTTCTTGATTATCCCCAAAACAGGGTATGGGACCGGTTCAAAACGTGAGAAGCATTGTTCTAAAAACAAATGTCACCTTCAACAACATCAAAACTTATAGGACGGGACGACACAAATATTATAATGCTAGCTAGACATTTTTTAAACCTAAGAGTTAACAAATCTATACGTTCTCTGTGGTTTATATTTCAGCTATGACATCAAGGTTTTTGTATCTAAATAATCATAGCCCAGTCATCATGAAAATTGCATCATTTAGATATAAAAATAAATAGCAGTTGTAGGGCTCCCAGGCTGCAATGCACACTGTTTTGTCCTTATATGACAGCTCTGATTAGAAATGTATTTTTTACTCTCCATAGCATTTCTGATGAACCTGATGTGAAGTACGTGATAATGTCAATCTCACAAAGCCAATCTCTGGCAGTAAACCCTGGTACAATCAGGTTGCCAGTAGTTGATATGAGGTTTTTCCCATCCAAGGAGCTGCATTTGAGTGACAGCGGGAGGCGGTGACATCAGGCCTGGGCATGACCAATCATGAGCCAGACCTGGTGCCCTCCTCTTGGCAGTACTTAATAGCAGGACCGCCCTAAATTTAGAGTTGTCCTTCCCCACTGAGGAAGGCAGGTCGCACAGTGGAAAGGCTGAGATTGGGCCTTCTCCAGTCCTCTTCCCTCCGGGGGAGAGTGAGTGTGGACCATACTTCTGCCTCTGCTAGGGAGGTGGGGAAGAGCTAGGATGGCTGCGGGTGCCCTTGGCCTGTAGTGATGGTCCAGGGACCATCATCCAGGGAATAGCTGAGAGACTGCATCAGGCAGAACTTGCCTTGTTCCTGTAACTGTACAGTAGAGTAATAAACTGTTCCTGTTTGCATATACCTCCTGCCTGGTGCGTGACCTTACTGGGGGAGAGGTAATAAGTTCTACCATGGGAGATCACCATCAGTTCCTGGAGCCTACGGTAGATGGAGGCGCTGCACTGCTAAAGTGATATGTGGGGTATGAACCCCAGAAGCCTAGTCCTGTGTCCCCACTACCATCGGCGGACGACTCAGCCTTCCTGTTACCAGCAGGTATCATGCACCAAATGACCAGTAATTACCACATCTCCCACCGGGATATAAACACCGTTACATACACTTTTTGAGAATTTTTTTGATTTTGAGGAAGCACTTGGGACTTCTGTGAAAACTGCAAAAAAATTGGCAGCTTCTCTCACACTAAAAAGAACAAAGTTACATTCTCTGAATTTTTTACTTTCTTTAAAAATGCCAATAACGTTGCTAAATTTTATAAACCTTTAAAAAAAGGATTGAAGCAGGGCCAACAATGAGCTTTCCCCAGTAATCAGCTTCATTCATGTTTTGTTGTTTCCTGCAGGATGAATCACAGTTTTGTGTATGATCAAGGACAGGCAAAGATTGTGTGTTGTAAAAGTTAATATTACAATGTGCATAGGAACACTAAACCGATATAGTGATAGCAGGGCTGGCGCAATGGTATTTCTCACTCCACCCCACCCCTCTCCTTCCATGCCTCTCTCATCCACTGCTCTCTCTCTCTCTCTCTTACATCCCCCCACCTCTCTCTCACATCCCCACCCCTCTCTCCCCCTTCACACACCTCACACACCTCTCTCTCTCTCTCTCTCTCTCTCTCCCTTCACACCTCTCTCTCTCTCTCTCTCTCTCTCTCCCCCTTCACACACCTCTCTCTCTCTCCAACCCTCTCCACCCTCTCTCTCTCCCACCCAAACCCCTCCGTTTTTGCACCACCTCCCCTCCCCTTCGTCCCTTACCCTAAAGAGTGTTGCTTACCCTAATGGTGGCACTGGCCCTATGCGACAGCATTCTGTACTGTGACACCAACTTAGCTTTCCTAATAGCCAGATTAAACATTGAAAGCAATGCAAGTTACTGCATATCTTTGCATGATATAGAGGGGAATAGTAATTAGGTCCAGTCTCCTGCTTGTGGGATATCTTTTCAATAAGCTTTAATACACATAAAGTTATCCTCACGAATTGCAGCTGCGTTTACTTTTAATAACAAAGCAGCTGTGGAAAAAAAAGTGTATTTTGGGATAGAGTTATTGCAGTGCTTGAATTCTAGATCTGTTCTAAAAGTATAGCCAGTAACCTAAGAACAAAGATATGACTCCTACTTTGTGATAAACAGCTGTCGTGTTCAGGTACAACATAATTTAAATATTTCTCATTATTCACAATTGTTTTTAGGACTGTGCGAAGACGTGCTTTTGGATAATATTTTGGCAAATATGTATATCTATTAATAGAACACGCACCTGTAGCTGTCATTCTAAAAACGTCACTTACCGCTGACGCTTTGAGGCAGCGCTAGGAACTATCCAGGTATTCGCATAAACCAGGGATCGCAGGAGGTGTCTCAATTTGGTTTAATGCGGCAATGTTGCCAGAATATAGACCCCAAGCCAGATACCGCTCCACAACGCTACTCACTACTCTATATAGGGGTGGGTTTAACCACTACCTAGTTTTAGTACAGCCCTGTACTGAGTGCAATCGGATTAGCAGATCACTCGTATTCTAATACTACATATTTACACTATGGACGTAGTCAGCACATAGTGGATTTAGCCTATTTACTAGAATATTGCACACAGGAGATAAAGGGCTCGCTGACCCGGGTGTCTTTCACTACTACACATTTGTAGTCGGTCGATTTTGTTTAGTCATTCATTTTATCTGCATTCCAAATAAAACGTAAGGGATGTCTGGCCTAGTGCATGAGCCACTGGCTCCATACACATACCCACCCTCCTCTGTCTGTGACCCAACTTCAACTGCTTAATCACTGCAGCACACAACAATGTATCTCTCCTCTCAGGGAAAGCTGTAAGCCCTATTGGCTGCTGTGGCATCACGTGTGCCTCTGCCTCTAAGCTTGCTGGGAATTGAAGTTCTCTGTGCGGCTATTTCTTATGGGGACCGCATGGGCGCCTCTCTAATGGCCGCCTACCTTTTTCTAACGGCCGCCGCATCGCCCTATCTGCGCATGCGTGAGCTGGTGCTGGCGCTGCACTACGGAGCGCTTCTGCTGCCACTTGTTCCTTTCAATAATGGCCGCCGCATCGCGTCTGCGCATGTGCGAGCCTCCGCGCACGCGCGGACACAGCAAAGATGGCGACGCCCTGCCTCTAATGTTGCCGGGAGCCCCCGGCAATGCACCCACCCCCGCAGTGGCCCCCACCGGGATAAGGGCAAGCGAGGGGGAAATTAAGTACCGGGGAGCCAGAGGGGACCTGGCTACATCAGCATTATGTAGGGGCCTGAGTGCTCTCATATCTGGGATATTTTTCTCTTTGGTTATTGTCATAATTTTATCCCACCATAGCACCGCTCCCTAAACTATATCGCTTACTTTAGCTGAGCGAGGTCCCCCTCTCCCCTACCCCTGATTTGTTACACCACAAGTATAAAGGCTTACTCTATTTGGTTGCTAATCAAAATGTGTTGCTTGGTTTAATTTGTAATTTCATATTCTCAGCATTGTTGTTCTCATACTCATACTGAATTATGTTTAACTTTATGATCATTTGTAATTGTACTTCTGTTCCTCTTCATCGCTCTCTCCAAGTCCTCTAAGTTATATTAGTGTTTTATATTTGTCCTGTGATCTAAAACATTCCAGGCAGAAGCTCCAAAACAGTAGTATAAATCACCTCAGTTGGACTGGTTTGAGCATATTAAATTGGATACATTGTTAAATGTCAACCTACTATATTTAATACATGTAATGCATGCCAACCAACCACCTAATTTATGTAGTCATTAAAAAGGTTTTTTTTTCTCAAAATGTCTTTTACTTTATGTATCCTCAACAAATGGTATAATTTAAAACCCCATGTTGAATATGTGCTCAATTTGGTTAAAAGTAATGTTGCATATTACAAGAATTCATTGTGGTTTGTGCTACATACTTAAGACTATTGCCTTACTTGTTCCAGAGGAACAAAAATGAAGTAATTGTGAGTGAAAAAACTTATGTGGCACTGGTTTGTCCATTAACGTAGTCCTGTCTGCTCACGGAGACGTTAAAGGGTCTATGTCTTAATAAAGCAGTTTGTTATGTCAACTGGCGCTGTAATATACCTGCAGTAGGTAGCGTCTTACAATAAAATGCAGCAAAAAAGATTAATAGTATGCCTGCATTGTTGTACCAGAATCCGAGGGATTTATGGAGCAAATGGGAGGAGTTCAGGACGGAGTTATTTTTGCACGTTGGTGCAGGTATACTATAAGTTAGATGCAATAAGTGATGTGCAGACTGAATTACTTTGTTTACAGTTTTCTGCGTTGGTTTCCTTCACCACTTTTAATGTGGTGTGAGAAGTGTTTTAGTGCACGATTATAGTGCAAAAATAACACCAATTCTACAACAGTATAAATAATCTTAAAACATACAGGGGCTTATGCAGAGAGGAACGTAAAGTTAAATTTCGCCAGGTTAGAGGCAAAAATTTCCTCATGTAGGCAGTTACTGGCGAGAACTTGGCGGGCCAATTCAAATTCGCCAGACGTGTGGCGAGAAGCGTGATTTCGCCAATGCGGAAACACGCACGATTCCAGTAGCTCCGATGCGCATGAACGCGCCAATCGGAGCTACTAAATGGCACGTTCAGGGGAAATTTTGCCCGCCAACAAAAGTTGGCTGTATTGTGGCCAGATACCGCGCGCCTTAGAATGGCGAGTTTCACGCCAAGTGAAACTCGCCTAATTAGTAATTTCCTGCACACCGCGCTACCGGAGTACCCTGCATAGGACAGAATTAAATGCCAAACCAGCGGCGAATTTATGCCTTTCTGCTCCGTACCTCTCTGCATAAGCCCCACAGTATGGTGCAATCAACACAGTCTAAATTGCTTTTTAACTTGTTTATTAATGACCTTGAGGTTGGCATAAAGAGAAAAGTCCCCATCTTTGCTGGTGACACTAAATTGTGTGTAGTAGAATCAGAGCAGGATGTAATTTCTCTCCAGAAGGACTTGAATAGACTGGAAACTTGGGCAGGTAAATGGCAGATGAGGTTTAATACAGATAAATGTAAGGTTGTGTATTTGGGAAACAAGAATAAACAGGCAATTTACAAATTAAATGGGGATAGATTAGGGGAATCCTTGATGGAGAAGGATTTAGGAGTGCTTGTAGACAGCAGGCTTAGCAATAGTGCCCAAAGTCATGCAGTAGCTGCAAAGGCAAACAAGATCTTATGTTAAATTAAATGGGCAATGGATGGAAGGGAAGTAAACATAATTAAGCCCCTTTATAAAGCATTAGTAAGTCCATGGGGGCTGTCACGTACCACCCCCTGCTAGCACACGACCTGCATACGGGACAAGCGTTAATACTGACCCTCGCAAGCGCACCCACTCTTCACCTCCGCAAAGTTCCGTCAAATGGACAATATCTCCTATTAAAGGATCAAGGATCAATACACAACTCACAAGCTGCCCCACTCTTCACCCCCTCAAAGGTCCCTCAAATGAGTTATATTTCTCCTCAAGCCGTCCCAATATACCACCGCCACGAACAGCACACAAGTGAGCACGTGACTTTAGATATGCAACCAGGGTAAATACACAAGGCTACTCTAGCCAACACCCCTTTCTCCTCAGCGAGTTAATATTAACCCCTACTCAATTGCACATCATAACTATCCACGGCCACCACCTGAGGTTATGCAAATATGATAAAAGATCTTAGACTAAAATATCTGCCAGGGCCTCAGGTCCCTGTTTATTATAGGAAAAACTATGCACGTTAACACACAAAAATCAGCTGTAGTAACATGTGCCTGAATAGTAAGTTATTCTCTCCAGAAGTGTGCACCAGTTCATTCAGAGCCCAAAGAATTACTTATTAAATGTTTTAATATATATAAAAATACAGTGCTTAGATTACAGAAAAGTTATAACAAAATAAACATACTGTTACAATATAAGGCAGAACAGCTTCTTAAAATAAAAGAAAATCTTATACACTACATTACCAAATGCTATGGATTTTCCCCAGAGAGGCGCTGGTTCAGAAGATGAGATCTACTATGCTCTCCCAAGCATGCCCCTGGTCAGATCTGACATTTACAACCTGGCCCAGACGTCTATGCACGTTTGCGTGCGGCGCGTTTGCCATTTTTTGCTTGTTCGGACGTATTGTTTTCCCATGGCTGAAAAAATGTCCTTTAAGGCCGATAAAGCACTGTTATCACTGCTTAGTGCAGTGATAACAGTGTAGCCGGCAGTATCGGTCTTAAAAGCCATTTATCGGTCTTAAAAGCAGTTATCACTGCTTAGTGCATATCCCCCCACACCTTGAATATGGAGTACAATTTTTGGCACCACTCCTTAGAAAAAACATTTTGGAACAAGAGAAAGTGCACCGAAGAGCCACCAAATTAATAAGGGAACTAATAGTCTGATTTATGAGGAGAGGCTAGCTAAATTAGATTTGTTTACATTAGAAAAAAGGCATCTAAGAGGGGATATTAAAACTATTTTCAAATATATTCGTGACATACAATGATCTTTCAAAATAATTATTCATCCCACGGGCAGTACAAACGACATGGGTGTCATCCCTTAAGGTTGGAAGAAAGGAGATTTCACCAGCAACAAAGGAAAGGGTTCTTTACAGTAAGGGCAGTTAAAATGTGGAATTCATTACCCATGGAGACTGTGATGGCAGATACAATAGATACCTATACTTGTATATATGAAATAAGTAAAGATGGGAAGGATGTTGATCCAGGGAGAAATCTGATTGCCAATATTTGGAGTCAGGAAGAAATTTATTTTTCCCCTTATGAGTCATCACTCAAGTCAAGGCGCAAAGTTCACCTTTCCTGCCTTGCCTTCAAATACTTTCTGGGCCGGGAGTTAAAGAGGCCCTTAGCAGATTGCAGATCGCAGATCGCGCGAGAGCAGGGTCAGCCAGAGAAAGGTTGCGGCAGCCATTAGGCATTCGCGCATGCGCAGGGCAAGTGCGCACGCGGCCCCAATACAGATATAGCCTCTTTGGGACTACAACTCCCAGGAGGCCTAGGGATGCAGGCACCAGGTGCCTGATAGGAGCCAATAGGGCTGGAGGATTCCCAGACAGCCAGAATAAGATACATTTCGTGCGCTGGGCAACGGCAGTTGGAGCTGGGAGCAGGAAGGGGAAGGAAGGGTGCAGGGAGCGAGTGGCTCCTGCACCAGGTGAGGATCCCCAAGTCCCAGGCAGGCCCCAATCCCTGTTAGGGTAGTGGGTAATTGATAAGGGACGGCCCGAGATAGGGAGGCTGCCCTTAGGTGTGAGAGTGTGTGCAGCATGTGCAGCGTGTGCGGTGTGGTATGGCTGCATGTTGTTGCTGCAGGTTGTTGCTGCGAGGCTAGTGCTAGTTACAGTTAGGACTGGGACGAGCGAGGGGAGTGGGACAGGTCATAACCCCTGCAGGCCCATAGGAGTTCCCAAGCCACTACAGGTTGCTGTACTACAGGGACAGGCCCTAGGTTAGATTTCCTGTCACGTTAGTGCCACTTAGATAGATAGGGACACAGCGGCTGCTGCTGTTCCTGGGAAGCGGTTCGGACCCACGTTGGGGTCCGCAGAGACTATTCCAGAGTGGGACCGCCCTGGCGGTCCACGTGCCCGGAGTTCGGTTGGGGATCAGATGACGTCATCCTACAACTGACCCTTTGTGAAGAGTTGCTGACCCGAGCACCGGAGTGCTCGGCAGGTATCATACAATCATACGTGCACCACCGGGCCCTTTGTTAATAGTGACTGCACAGTCACCCACGATCTCTGCAAGAGTGCGGGACATTGGGTGGGGTTCTTCGGACACTGGGTGGGATCACCTGGTGTTGGGGAAGTGTCCTGTGAGACGTCGCAGTAGCTAGTGTTTCCTACAGAGAGGGACACCCGTCATTCTGTGCAGGTTATGTTGTGTTATGTTCTATATGCACGTTAGTAAAGTATTAGTTATTATCTATACAGTGTATGTGTGTTGTATTTCTTGCCCAGGGGAATCTCACGTTACGGGGATCCTGGGTAAGTGGAGGCGCTGCGCTATGTAAATGTGTAAGTATTACCCCAGGCTCCCAGCTAGCGGAGGCTCAGATCTCCTGGAGCCACAGGTGTTGTACAGCGACCAGTAGTTCCTTTGGGAGGGTTCAGAAAAAGGGCTACATGTGCATGCAATGTCTTGTATATAATGTATACCCTGTTCATTTATGTAACTGTATTTGTATCCATGTATTATTTGTCTTAACTCTATGCCCAGGACACACTTGAAAACGAGCGGTAACTCTCAATATATATCACTTCCTGGTAAAACTTTTTATAAATAAATAAATAAATATCATTAGATGATATTTCACTGGGGTTTTCTGTTTGCCTTCCTCTAGATCAATATACTGTAAGTACAAAAATAGGATAAAGTATCTGTCGTCTAAATTTTGCATACTGTAGGTTGAACCTGATGGACATACGTCTTTTTTCAACCTCATCTACTATATCACTATGTAAATTAAAAATGTTGAGATGCAAACGTTTCAGCGCAGACCAACTTCTTGATACATTTTTACACTTATATATGAGTTTCTCTTGCAGCCGTGCAATCCAAGTGATAGACATATTTCCAAAAATGTATGAGCACTGCACAATAATTTATAACTTTTCTTCAGGCCTACAAATTCTTGTATTTTTTTCCCCTTCATCATCATCAGCTCTCAATGGGCTCGTATGGGCGTTGCTGACACTGTAATCTGCACATTACCCCACTTTCCCCATTTTCTTTATCAAAATATGTCACTTAATGGCTTCTTTGTTATTAGACTTAGGATAAAAATGGAGAATTTCACTCATTAATTTCAAGCCAATTTGGGTGGAGTGCATGGTTTGTGTATTTGTTTTGCATACATATATTCAAGACTGTTTTACTCAAGGCCTGATTTAAAGGGGGGACCTCGGCCTCCACAAAGCAGGGGCCTCCCCACACATACTATAGTAAATTAATTGATAAAAGCAAATTTTTCTTAAATATTTTCGGATCTTGAATTATGCAGTCACTGCATAATACTGTAATAATAAAATAATAATAAATAATATATATATATATATAATATATATATATAAAATATAAATATATATCAAATATATATATATGTGAATCGTCTTCAAAAATCTAAATTCTGCCAATTTTCTTGGTAAGTAATGTTTTATTGGCTTGTTGTTCGTTTTCTGATTCTATATTATAGTTTTAGAAATATAATAATCGCTTATAAAAAGTACCACTTTTATTTTACATATACAAACACAAAAAGGATAACCACTAACTTGGATTGAAACAGATTTGAATAAAAAATTCAAAGTAGAACAATGTGAACATGTTATGAAGTGTATTTGCCGGGCAGTCAACTTGGACTAACTATCACATATTTAATTTTTCTAGGTAAATATGAGTTACCGGCACAGAATTCCTCATGTCCATGAAAGCGGTGCACAGAAACGGGAATCAGCTACAGAGCGTGAAAAGAAACAACAACATATTATTTCAAAGGTGCCAAAAATGAGTAATTACTTCATGACTACGGCTGACTCGACCTCGAGCCGACCAATTGAAGCAATTTCAACAGAATGCCCCATTGCAACAGAAACACCGGAAATTACACCTTCATCTGTAACTGAATAAAACCATTGGTGTTGGTGAGACAAGTGAGCACACAAAAAGCGAAAACACAGTCCATGAAGGCGAAGATAATCAATCAGAACTTAGAGAAGGAACTGGAAAGAAGCCTTTCTGTTTTGAAAATTATATTGGCTTGTGGCCAGAATGATCATCACCAGCTATAATAAACTTTTGGGCCATAAAAGAATCCTGTGATTTGCAAAATTATGATGGTAAATTGCTTGAGCGATCATCAGTACACCAAGAATAACAGACCGAAGGTGAATTGTGTTCGAAAATGTTCGGCAAATTAATTAAAACTAACAAATTGGAACAATGAGATTGTTAACTGTTCTTGGCTGTGTTCCTCTCCAACTATTGGTAAAGTCTACTGATATATCTGTAAACTAGTGGCTACACATAAAGTAAAGCTGTCCAGGACTGGATTTTGTGATTGGAAACATGGAAGTGAACGATTGGCAAAATACGAGACTTCAAAGTATTACTTGGAATTTGTAATAATTTTGGCAAAACGTGCAAAGGAACTTCAGCGGATTGACCAGGATTTTGGCACAACAAGAAGCAGAGTTCAGTGGATATTGGCGCAAAGTTCTCATCACTCCTGTTGTGAGTACCATAAAATGCTATTGCTGAATGTGGGCTGGCTTTCCGGGGTGATAATCAAATTACGTGTAAATAAAGGAAGCGGTTGCGTGAATTACCTGTCATCTACAAAATGTGAAAAGCTGATTGGATTGATCAGTGAACATGTCCTGAACCACATAATTGCAGGAATAAAGAAGTCCAAGTATTATTGTGTCAGTTGATTCAGCCCCAGACGAGGCTCATGTTGAACAGTTAACTATAGTAATAAGTTACATGGAAAATACATCTCCAAGGGAAAGGTTTCTGACATTGATGCAAAATTGTAGTCGCGCTGGTTCTGCTCTTGCTAATGCACTGCTTGAGTTCTTGGATTGTCACAACATTGATATCAAGGATATCATATGATAATGTTGGAAATATGTGGTAAATACCGAGGAATGCAAGCTCTCATACTTGAACAAAATAGCTTGTCACTTTTTACGCCATGTTGTGGTCATAACCTTAATTTAGTAGGGAAGACAATGGCCAATACTTACCCTGCAGCTGTACGCTTCTTTCAGTCTGTCCAACAAAGCAATGTCTTTTTCATGGCATCTCCTTCACGTTATGCAATTCTGACCAAAATATTGTCTCGGGCAGACACAAAGTTGTATGTGCATAAGAGTTTGCGTGAAACTCGTTGGACTTGCTGGGCTGATGCGACAAAAGCGATTGTACATGGATAAGAAAAGATTAATGAAGCACTAACTGAAATCGCAAATGACCAGGAGCAGAAGGATGTGGTTTGAAATGAAGCTAGCGGCCTTAATGAAAAGATGTGCCGTTTGGAAATTGCATTATAAGCTTCCTTTTGGAATGACATTTTACAAAGATTCAATGCAACAAAGCACAAATTACAGGATCCAAAAATGGTTCTCTAGCCTGCAGTAACAGCACTGAAGTATCTGAGAACATTTGAATAATAAAAGAGAGACAAGTTCGATGAATATGAGGATATGGCGAAGAGAATGTTTGGAAACTAAGGGCCTCATGCAGTAAGTACCGAAAAGCCGTTTACGCCATTTTCTCGCCAATATTGCCTCTCCGATTTAGTAAGCGCCGATAAGCTCCAAAAATCGGCATTTTTTTTAGCCGAAAAAAACTTTTTGGCAGCCGGGTGCCGATAAGCCACTTTTCGCCACTTATCGGCACTTTCTGAAATGCGCTCAATTCTAGTAGCCCCGATCAGCTTTTCGCTGCTGATCGGCACTCTAGAATTTAGATTTGTACGGCAATCCAGCCCGCCAACTAAAGTTGGCAAGTTGCTGGGGGAGAAGCATCGACAAGGTCGACACTTAGAAAAAAATCAGGCCTTTTTCCTGCCTGGGATTGATTCCGGGGGTCTCCGGAGCTGATACCCATTAATACCCGCACCGTAGCCCCCCGGCCTGCATCCGAGGCAGGAAAAATGCATATAAAGCCCACTTCATTACCTTAGCGGCTAACCGCTAAGGCAATGAAGGGGTTAACTGCTAAGGCAATGCCAGGTTTATTGTGGGTAGCGGGGATGGGTGAAGGGGGTATTTGGCCCTTGGTGGCTGTTTAGGGCTTGCGGGGGGGGTTGCGGGTGGATTTAACCCCTTCATGACCTTAGCGTTTAATACCGCTACGGTCATGAAGGGGTTAAGCCCTCCCGCTACCCACCCGCAAGCCCTAAACAACCACCGTTGGGGCTATTACCCACTTCGCCCACCCCCACTACCCACAATAAAAAAAATACACACACAACAGCCCCACAATAAATAAATAACTAAATATATATAAATAACTAAATATATAAATAAATATATATAAATAAATATATATGTTTCCTGACTGCGCTGTCTGCCGCCTGCCTCGGACCCTCTGATGGTGACCCCTACTACGCTCGTGCTGTTCCGGCCACCGAGATCCTACCCACCACAGGAGTCTCCAGTGACAGAAAACAAAGGCCACTTCTGGACCTCGCTGGAACAGATTCTTCTTCTGCCTGCACCCTTTCCTGCCTGCTGCAGCAGACCACATCCGCATGGTTGAAGATAAGTACTTTCGTTTCTTTTTTGGAAATCCCAGTTGGGAAGGTTTTTTTTTTTGCTGCTAAGTGTTCTGCAAGAATTATTGCGTTCATAACGAAAAAACATTTTTGCTGAGACTAGAACTGTTGCTGCAGAGACTAGTGCACCTTTCTTTGAGATTTTTCTTTTGTGCAGTGCCTGGGTTAATCCTTGCAGTACCTGTTGCCACCTTTTTAGACTCTGACTTTTCATTCCCTGGACAAGGCTTGTCTCTGCATCCCTGGTTGGACCACTGCTGTTCACAGGGTTCCCATTTCAAAAGACAAGAGTGCTTCCATTATTTTGTTACTGCATGCTGTGATTTTTCTTGCAATCTGTAGTTCTTCCTATGATTGGTTCTAAGGTTTCAGGTTTACCTGCAAGTTCCCCTAAAGTGTGTTTCTCTGTAACCTGTGATATCCCTACGCCTGATATCAAAAGTTTCAGATTTAACTGCAAGGTTCTCTGTCTGATATTCCTATGTCCGATGTCAAAAGTTTCAGATCTAACTGCAAGTTTTCTCTGTAGTAGTTTCCTGCTGTCTATGATATTTCTATGTACTTTAAATGATTCGCATAGGCGCCACAATTTCCTTAAATATAAACAGTGATATACAAATTTAAAATCCAAATATACATAAGATGTTACCCAACCGGATACTTCTCAACCTTTCTAGGAAATTTGCTAAGATTTCCCACAGATGCAGTTTTTCTTTGGGGTGAGAAGGGAGCGATCCAATCAGGAGCACCTCATGAAAAATAAAAACATAAAAAACAATAATAGTGTAGTATGTTAATATAATATGGGCTAGATGCAGGTCTTGGCTCTTGAGGATTTTCTACTTACAAGATGTAATAAAAAGTAGTGCTTTTATCTGACTCAGTCAGGAGGTGTGTATGTAATTGGTCTTCTATTCCAGGGATGTTAGCATTCAAATCTCCATTCGGTTCATGCAATTGAAACAAAACAGATATAGCCCAGTAGTGCAGATGGTAAATACAAAGCGTTTATATATTGAGGAATAAGAATAGTACTACAGGTTTCTCTGTCTATGTCTATGTCTATGTTTTTTCCTTGCATTTATAAATCTCTGTGACTGATGCTAAAGTCTCAAAAGGTCAGCTCTCCTATCTTGTGTCTCTCTGTGTCTAATATTCCTGTTGTTCATTCTAATGCTTCTGCTTTAAAGACACATTTTCTGTATTACTGGTTTCTTGGGAAGTTTGGTTTACCTACAGTATGTCTGAAGTTTATGGCTCCCACTCTGAAAACAGTCTTGAGCAGTAAATGTGAACACAGTACCACTGAGTCTTCAGAACTTCTCAAAGCAAGGAAGAAGAAGAAAAAGAAGGGAGGCATTACTGTGGAAGTTGCAGAAGAAATTAAGAATGAAAATTTAACTTCAGAGTCTGCATTTGATGAAAGAGATATGCTGCAGCTTAAGGCAACTCACAGACGTATCCCAAGAATAGTGGAAGAAAAGAAAGATGCCCTAACTGTCTTTATGGACGTTTAGATAAGGAGCAAGAAGCCAAGGCTGCACTACAGAGCTGTCTATCCTCAGCAATTGCTAAATGTGTTCTCCAGGAAAAAGAAAAGCACCAGTTGGAGAGTGACCTGGATGTCATGTCAGGTGAGCTGGAGAAGGCATATGCTGATGCTGCTGAAAATCGGCGCCTCGCTTCTAAAAGTAACGAATTCCTGGAAAGTTCTATGAAGGAAATTGACAGGCAAAATACAGAGCTTAAAGTCTCCCAGGAGGACATTTGCTACTTCAAAAAAGAGATGGAAGTCGATCGGGAGGAGAGATGCTACTTGAAAACAGAGATACGTTCGATGAGAGACGCCTCCGAAGAGTTAAATAGTAAGTTTGAAACTATAAACCAAATGAGTAAGAACTTCTCTGTCCAAGCCAGTGAAGGAGATAAAAGACTCCATGAATCAGAAGAGGAGAACAGACTATTGATAGAAGAAAAGTCAAGGATGCAATTAGCGCTGGAAAAAGCACAGGGTGACTGGGGAAAAAGAAAAATATCAGTTGGAGAATGAAAGGGTGATTTTGTCAAGTAAGCTGGAGAAGGCCTACGCTGATTCTGCCCAATACCAGACTTTCATGGCTCAAGTTGACGCAGCACTGGAAGCATCTCAGAAAGAGGTTCACAGGCTTACTACAGAGCTGGAAGCCTCTAAGGAGAAGAGTTGCCACTTCAACACAGAACTATGTTCATTGAGAGAAATCTTCGAAGGGTTAAATATCAGTTTTGAAACTGTAACCCAAGAGTGCAAGAATCTCTAGGTCTAAGTCAGTGAAGGAGATAAGAAACTCCATGAATTAGGAGAGGAGAAGAAACAGTAGGCCCAGGAAAAGTTAGACGTGCAGACAGCACTGCAGGATGCAGAGAGAGTGCTGCAAGAAGAACGTGTCTCCCTGGAGCGGCGCACACAAGCAGAAAATATGCTGCAGAGTCAGCTGCGAGAACTGCGTACACATCTGCAGGACACCAAGGAGAAATAGGTGAATGCTGAAGAAAAGCAGCAAGTTCTGCAGGAAGAAAGTTTCCAGACTGCCTACAAAATAAAGATGCTGCAAGATTATTTGAGTACCCAGTGTGTCCCCAAAGAACAGCATGAGGAGCTGAAGGCCACACTGAGCATAACCAGAGCCTCGCTGGAGGAAGAGCTAAAGCTAGCAGCTGAACACAGATCTCAGCAGCTCACAGCGCTGCAGGCGCAGATCGCTGAGCTCAAGACACAGCTTGCCAAAAAGGAGGAGAGAGAGAAGGTGTCCATCTGTCATGTGGCTTGCCTGACACAGCGCTATAAGGTCAAAATGGCCGATGCCTGCAAATTCTTGGACCACACTGCCCGTGATAAGGTCCGGCTGCAGCTGGAGCTGGACAATGCCCGGGAGGAGTACCGGCAGCTGCAGATCAGAAATGAAGAAGATGAAACATATTTAAGCTTTACTCTGAGTCAGCTGGGAGATATGGAGTCGCGACTCAACTCCAAAGTAGCCGAACTGACAACTGCATTGAGTGGGAAAAGAAGTGCAGAAGGACAGCTTCAAGAGCTGAAAAATCAAATAGCTGGTCTTAATGAGAATTTAGGTGATACCACGAAACGGCAGTCACAAGAGGAGACCATGGAGCGTAAATTCTATGTTCCCACTTACCCATGTGAAGAGTCTGCACCCGTCCTTGATGCCCACATTCCTGATGTCCATGCCTCTGCAATGGAGTTGAACGTATCCATTGGGAAGTTCCAGATTCCAAAACTAAAAGAGATATATTGGTCACAAAAGAGACCACGGAAAGTGAATATGTCCCCTCTGCCGCATGTGAAGAGCCTGATGTATCTGTTCCCGATGCCCCTGCTATGACGTTAGACGGATCCCTGGTGAAGTTCCTTGCTATGCCTATTGTTCTTGATGCTGATGCCAACGCTCTTGTGATGAGGATAAATGCACCTCTCACAGATTTCCCATCAGCACTTGACGTACACATTAAGTTGGCCTTCCATCAAGGTTTCCCTGAAGAGCCTGGAGGATCGTCCGGAGAACGCTCTTGAGAGGGGGGAGTAATGTCAGGGTCTCCTAGACCTCCTGCCTAGCCATAGTTCTTCTTTGTCCACTGGGTGTGCTGCTGTCTTCTGTTTCCTCTGGGTTCCTCTGTCTGCCTGTCTGTCTTCTTGTTGCTCCTGTCTCTGTCCTTTATAGCTCTGCTTCCTGTCTGTTGCCTTTGCCTTTGCTTGAAGTCAGACTCCTATTGCACATGCCTCTGATCCTGATCTGTTTTCTGTACCTGTATTATAGAAGTCTGTTCACAGTAAAAGCCCTTGCTGGTAAATCTGGCTTGTCCCTGTTTGTTCCTGTTCTCAGTCCCTGCCCTCAGACCTGTCCTTGCTCCCCTGTCCTGTTCCAGTCTCCTCGTTGCTGACCTCTGCTTGTTACCTGACTTCGCTACCTGCGCCTGCCTCGGACCTCTGCTTGTTTCCTGACTGCGCTGTCTGTCGCCTGCCTCGGACCCTCTGATTGTGACCCCTACTACGCTCGTGCTGTTCTGGCCACCGAGATCCTACCCGCCACAGGAGTCTCCCGTGACAGTTAGATTCATTGGCTTCGTCTCTCTACTTAAACTCCAGGGACTGCGTCATCATGTGACTTCCTGATGAAGCACTACGTGC
This sequence comes from Ascaphus truei, assembly GCF_040206685.1. NCBI lineage: Eukaryota > Metazoa > Chordata > Amphibia > Anura > Ascaphidae > Ascaphus > Ascaphus truei. The sequence goes on along the minus strand of NC_134486.1, from coordinate 377,432,055 downwards.
GAAACGCATAGAGGTCACGTGTGACTGTTCCTGTGGAGTTTTGCATTCGGAGGCTGTGCGGGTCCCTACACTTCACTTCCCTCCTTCCAGCAGGGTATGTACTTAGATCGTTGCGGATCCCTTCTGTAGTGCTCACGTGAATTAGTTTTGACCTGTCCTACTCCTCCGCCCATGCTGGTATATAACCAGTTATTCTAACACTTGTTTACCTTGATTTTTAAGTCTTGTTATTAATGGGCTTTGTTTGTCCATTATTATCATTGTGTTTTTAACATTAACGCTATCATTGTCCCTTAGTGCGCCTGTCTGTCACTTGTTTTTTCTTATACTTATAAAGAAATACACCCCCCCTCCTAACATATACAGTATAGTAATGGGCACAATCACTATTACCCACAAATGGATAATAGTACATTTGCCCATTTAAAATACATAAAAAAATAATAATAAATACATTAAATACATATAGCACTCACCCTTGTCCTGCTGCCACGATGAAGGTCATTCTTATCTTCATCACCGTCCATGCCCCCTCCGATGCTGCAAAACATCAACAAGAATAAAAACAGACAATGTAATGTCCCCTAACCCCTTAATCACCATAGCGGTTATTAACCGCTACAGTCAATAAGGGGTTAACCCACCCTCACCCACCACTCGGGAGGCGTTAATACCCTCCCACACTACCCACTCCGTGAGGCCTAACCACCCTCACCCAATACCCAGCCGAGAGGCCTACCCACATACCCTTGAGGCCAATACCCCCTTCCCCCACCCCCAGTACCCACAATAAAAACAATACACCGCCCCACAATAAACATCATTAAATGTATTAAATACATAACCCACTCCCTGTGCCCCCCCATAAATACATCATTTATTATTTTACATACAGGGTTAATAGAACTTTATTTATTTTATTATGCTACTTAATGTGTTTAATAATGGGCAAATAATCTATTATCCCTATCTGGATAATAGTTATTTTGCACATTAGTGTGTTTGGGGGGGGGGGGGGGGGGCGGGATTGATGTATTTAATGAATAGGACATGTTTATTTATTTTACATACAGGGTTGTTTCCTCAGGTCTGCGGGGGACCTCTGGAGACCACCTGAGGAGGTCTCCTAGTTCTTCTCACGGGTAAACGGCTGCCGGGTCCACAGGGGATACCTGCGGGGAAGAACCGGTGGCCCCACATCTGGGCACCGCGGACCCATAGGGACTACCCGAGGGCCCCCAGACCCCCGTGGGAACCACCCGAGGCCCCTCAGACACCAGTGGGTCTGACCCGGGGCCCCCCAGACAGCCACGGGCCTATGTGTAGATCGCTATATACATACAGGGTAAGAAATGATTTTGTTGGAAAAGCTTGTTTGGCAGTATTTAAAATGTCTTTAGCTATTCTGCTATGCTTTCATGTGTGTGTAATGTCATTTTTATTGAGATAGATGTAATTTTTCATTAGATAGATGTAATTTTTGGTGTTGTATGCTGTACTTTAGGTCAGGGGGAGGCTTGCTTTTTTATAGTGGATTCTTTTTGGTATTTATATTTTGTTTGATGTTAACTTTTTTGGAGAATGGTTTTGGTTAATGATTAAACTAGTTAATTGTGTAATTGATTAGAGTAGAAGGGAACTAGTCCCAAATATCGGTGCTCAGTAGGCAAATGGACAATAGTACATGAAGATTCCGGTATAGAATATCACTTGAAGTGGGACTGAGCTCTGATTAAAGCTTAGTGAGACTCATGAGACCAGTGCATATATCTCCTGTATGAGTGTAAAGTATAACAGTCCCTGTGATAAAGACCGACCTATGTATCAATGATCATGGTCATGTCTATGATACCACTGGGACAAACACCCTGGAGTGGCACTGTAGAGATGGTCATAAACTCCTCTAAATGATATGGAGAATGGAGTACTCACATTAGTAGCAGCTAATCCGGATGCGTGCATCACGCCAATAAGTATCAAAGAAGACGATCCGAGGATCCAAAACGGAGCACAGCTGTGAAAGAAAACGGGGGCTAAATACCAGCAAACTATTAAAAAACCTTTAATCCATGGTAAGTGAGGGGTACAAAAGAACACTCTGACGCGTTTCGGGAGACAATCCCTTTGTCAAAGAGTAAACGGCTGCCGGGTCCACGGGGGACACCTGCGGGGAAGAACCAGTGGCCCCACATCTGTGGGGGCACCGCGGACCCGTAGGGACCACCCGAGGGCCCCCAGATCCCCATGGGAACCACCCGAGGCCCCTCAGACACCTGTGGGTCTGACCCAGTGCCCCCCAGACAGCCACGGGCCTATCCGTGGAGACCCCATTGTGGCCCACAATGTGCCTGGCGGGGACCACCCGTAGGCCTCCAGACCCTGTTTGAAATATGGTGCTGGGCTACTGTGAGGTTTACGGACACCCGTCAGGGCCACCGGGGACTCCCGTAGGTCTGGGGTATTAACCCGGTATGTAAAATAATAAATCATGTATTTATGGGGGGGCACAGGGGGTGGGTTATGTATTTAATAAATGTAATGATGTTTATTGTGGGGCGGTGTATTGTTTTTATTGTGGATACTGGGGGTGGGGGAAGGGGGTATTGGCCCCAAGGGTATGTGGGTAGGCCTCCCGGCTGGTATTGGGTGAGGGTGGTTAGGCCTCATGGGGTGGGTAGTGTGGGAGGGTATTTAGGCCTCCCAAGTGGTGGGTGAGGGTGGGTTAACCCCTTAATGATTGTAGCAGTTAATAACCGCTATGGTGATTAAGGGGTTAGGGGACATTACATTGGGTGTTTTTATTCTTGTTTATGTTTTGCAGCATCGGAGGAGGGCATGGACGGTGATGAAGATGAGGATGGCCTTCATCGTGCCAGCCGGACATGGGTGAGTGCTGTATGTATTCATTGTATTTATTGTTCTTTATGTATTTTAAATGGGCAAATTCACTATTATCCATATGTGGATAATACTAATTTTGCACATTACTATACTGTATGTGTTAAGGGTGTGTATTTATTGAAAAGTATTTATGTGTTGTTAATTTTTTTGGGGGGCACAGAATTGGTACTGCAGGGCTGCGGGGAACACGCGAGGGCCACCGCCGGCCTATAGTATCATTGCTGTGCATCCCATAAATTTAATATGTAATGGGGGTATAGGGATTGTTGGGGGCACAGGGGGTGTATGTTGTTTATTGCAATGTTTATTGGGGGCAATTGTCCCCAATAAACATGCTATTATGCCTTAACCCCTTCATTGCCTTAGCGGCTATCCGCTATGGTAATGAAGCAGCATTAATGTATTTTAATAATATTGTGCAGGAGCAGGGGGTCCCCTGAGCTGAACCGCATTGATTCGTGGTCAGGGCCCCCCTGCTTCCTGAGTTACAGGCCCCGGTATGGGGCATCGGTGCCAGTGTCGTCGCCATCTTTATAGCGGGAACGTCGCGTAAGGGATGCTATAAAAATGGCGGCGACACTGGCACCCGATGACCCATACCGGGGCCTGTAACTCGGGAAGCAGGGGGTCCCTGATCCACAAATCAATGTGGTTCAGCTCAGGGGACCCCCTGCTCACAGTACACTATTATTAAAAATACATTCATGCTGCTTCGTTACCATAGGAGATAGCCACAAAGGTAAGGAATGATTGTTTATTGATATGGGTGTTTTAGTCATAGTGTGGATGTGCAGAGGGTCTCCGGAGCTGAACCGCTTTGGTTTTAGGTCTGGGGACCCCCTGCTTCCCGAGATACAGGCCCCTTTATGGGGTGCCGGTATCGCTCTGCTTTGTTTACATTCCGCGGTCAAGTGATCGGGACATTTAAATGCAGAGGGATACCGGCACCTCATAAAGGGGCCTGTATCTCGGGAAGCAGGGGGTCCCCGGACCTGAAACAAACGCGGTTCAGCTCCGGAGACCCCCTGCACATGTACACTATGAATAAAAATTGATTTAAAATAATTTTTATTTTGCCGATGTTGGCGCAGAGAGAGTCGCGGATCTCTCTCTGCTGCAGACACATCTCGGCAGGGGACGGCATATCGCCAGGTTATGGGCAGACAGACTGTCTCGCCACCGGCTACTTGGCGTGTTGCTTTTGCAGTGATTCGCCAGGGATTCGGCCCTTCCTAAATACTGCGAGGGCAAAACACCAAAATCATGCCGAATTGAACCACTGCCGAGAGTGCTTTTTCGGTGCTTACTGCATCGAGCCCTAAGAGTATGTTGTTCAAGTTCGATCTCCAGTGAGAAATGTGCGCCTCAATCTATTGGATTACGGACACGCACAGGAAGTCCAGATGTCAGGCAAAGAGAAGTTCCATACCACAAGCTTCATTCCGGTTGTTGATCAGTTTGTTACATCCTTGGCAGAGTAAATAGGTGCCTATGACAGTGTCTGTGAACTGTTTGGCTTCCTTAGTCATCTAGAAAATATGGATGCTTATGATCTCTGTTCTGCTGCAGTCAATCTTGTCAGCGTATATAAGGATGACTTGGAGTACAGCCTCGGCAATGAATTAGTGCAGTTTGCTGTGATTGTTAGTCTACAAAGACGATTACAATAAACAATTTCAGAGATACATTTCCTAATGTTGAAATTGCTCTGAGAATGTATTTATTACAGATGGTGACCAATTGTACTGGCAAACGGTCACTTTTAAAGATGAAAATCATAAAAGAACAAGCTAAGATCAACAATGAAGAAGGAATGTCTCTCGTGGCTTGCATTGTTGACGATCAAAAGTGATTTGCTGCGCGAATTCGAATTCAAAGACATTATTGAAAATTGTTCCTATCAGAAAGCGTGAAAATCCTGTTTTCTTTAGTTGAATGCATTTCTATGTTTGATTCTGTCAGGAACATCTCTGAAACACACATCTACAGTAGAGGCAACTCTTATTCTAACAAAAACCAGTGGCAATTCCCCCCAAAAAACAGGAAACACCCAGGTACATTCTGAATACGTGCCTTAAACTTTCCTTAAACTAGCCCCAGCATTTCTGCATTGATTAATGGCCTATCAGATTAACAGCGGGGGTCCCTAGCAGTCCCATTCAAACTGAATTGGACTGCCAGGGATCCCTGCTGTGTTAATCCTATGGGTCGTTAGTCAATGCAGAAATGCCTTAAACGTGCCTCAAACTAGCCCAGAACATACCCAGCACATACCCAGCACATACCCAGAATGTAATCCGGCTAGTTTACGGCAAATGTTAGAATAAACGTTGCCTCTACTGTAGTTGTCTCCCTCTCTCACAGTTCCCTTGTTTGTCCACCGGGTGTGCTGCTGCTACTGTCTTCTCTAGTAGTTCCTCTGTTGTCTTCTCCTGGTTCTCTTATAGTTTTCTGTCTTCTGTCTTTGCCCTGCCTTTATAGTTTCCTGTCTTCTGATTCACTTTGCCTTTGTTTGTAAATTCGAAGACTCTCCCTGCCATAGCCTGTTTCTACCATAATCCCTGTTTCTGTCTTTGTTTTCAGTTGAGTCATAGTTCATTTATTAAAATGTCTTTGTAATTAACTCTGCTTGTCCAGTTTCTGTCTCTGTGCCCTGTTCCTGATTTGCTGTTACCGACCCAAGCCTGTGACCCCTACGAAGCTACTTGCCGCCTGCCTCTGCCCTTTGCCCGTGACCTGACTACGATACATTGCCGCCTGCCATGGGCCCTGCCAGTGACCCTGACTACACTTTCACCCGCTCCCTGCTGTTCTGGTTACTGAGGTCCAATCCTGCACCTGGAGTTCACTGACAGGTTCCATTATAAGTATAACCAATTGAATTTCTTACGTTTAATGAAGTTTTAGCTTTATAGTGATATTAGTGCAAAGAGTTCAGTTTGAAAACCCTGAAAAATTGTTAGACACATTGAATTTCATTGAAATAAATAAGTTTATTTTTGACAGGGATCCTCCACAATTTCCTTGTCCCAAGGCCCCCACAACAATAAATCCGGCCCTGATCACACATATTAAGAATGAAAAAGGAAGGCAAAACACTTATAATAAACTAATTGAAAAGAATCATAAAATAAAAACCATTTATAAAACAATGTGTAACTTTGTTCCAAGGCTGCAATGTCTACCTTTCATTTACAGATTGATTAATACACATTTTATATTTTAGTTGCACAGTGTTATATAAATGGGCTAATAATAAAACCTTTATTTAGTCCATGAAGCACTGAATGTGTTACGCTTGTAAATCTATTCAGCTTCCTTCCTAAGTATCTAGTTATCAAAGTTGCCCAGTCTAATACCAGTAGAGAGACATTCAATTACTATAAATCTCAGACAATTTACATTGCCGTTATGATAAGTGTTGATACAGTATGACAGGCCACAGGGGTGTCAAGTAGAGTCTTAAGATAGTTAATATGCTCCAAAATCCAATTTCCCAACTCCCGTATTGTCTTACCTATATAGTTTGATCTGCTACCACTTTTAATTAAGTAGATAACTCCTTTGGTCTTGCAGTTTATCAACTGTCTTATCTGGAAGTATTTCATGTCACTGGAATCTGAGAAAGACTTTCTATATTCCATTGCAGGACATGCCTTCCGTGAATTGCACCTGTGTGAACCAAGTGTACATGTTGGAAACCAGTTTTTAACAGATGTATGCGTAAAGTGGCTGTATATCAGTGTGTCTCCAATTTTGTGGCCTCCTACTTATGATAGTGGGTCCTAAAATCAGTTTAATTTAACATAATTTTAATAAAAGTTAAGGATTAAATGTATATCTTTAATCTCCTCATTTGGTGTGCATTTATGATATGGATACTTGGACAATGTCCATTGTTTTTATTTAACAAATATAAAATTAATATCTTGTTACCTGAGCATATATTGCTCTATTTAAAAAAAGACAACGATCTTTTTTTTGGTTAATTTCTAGCATCTAAGGTTAACAAGATAACTTTTACCCTGCACAGGACCCTGGGCAAGGGGCCATTGTAACCTTTCGCACACTTAGGTGCCTATGCTAGTAGCTTTCATAACCCACTTATCGAGCTTTTTTAGCAGTTATCGGCCAAAAAAAGCTACAGCTATTCAGAAAGCCTCAATAAGTGGGCGGCAAAAGCATGAATCGCCATTTTGGGCTCTCGCCCAAACTCACCGCCAGGTGTGCCGCGATAAGCCCCTTATCGGCAGTTTTGGGAAATCGTGCAATTCTAGTAGCCTCAATCAGGTTATCGAGGCTCCAGAATGGTGATTTCCCCCCCCCCAAATTCGTCAAAAGTTGGCGTGAAGCTGGTGAGAAGGGCTGCAAGAGAGAAAAATAAATGCATTTTTCCTTCATCGGATTGATGCCGGGGGTCTCCGGAGCTGATACACATGAATACAAGCACAAAAGACCCCTGGCATCAATCCAATGCAATAAAAATGCATTTACAGGCAACATCATTATCTTAACGGCTAACCACTTAGGCAATGAAGGGGTTAACTACAAGTGCCATGTTTATTGTGGGTAGCGGGGGTATGTGAAGCTGGTCTATGGCCCATGCTGGGTGTTTAGGCCTTGCAGGGGGGTTCCGGGTAGAGTTAACCCCTTCATTACCTTTGCAGTTAATACCGCTAAGGTAATAAAGGGGATAAACCCCTCCCACTACCCAACCGGTAGGTATAAACACCCACCAAGGGCCAAATACTACCTTCACCCATCCCTGCTACCCATAATAAACTTCAAAAACACAACAACACTACTACCCACCTCCTCTACCCGCAGCAACCCCCCGTCCCCCCAACACATACAGTACAGTAATGGGCAAAATCGTAGCAATATAGGTAGTCTGCCGGTGCTCGTAGAGATGGTGGAGATCATGTACTATCCCAGAGAGATCATAGAGAAGATGTGGATTATAGATATGGGTAATAGCTAATTTGCCAATTCTAAATAAAACATTAGCCAGCCAGCATAAATAAAGTAAATAAAACTTCTACTTAACCCTGCCATGGTGAAGGGCGTCCTCATCACCATACTCCAGGTCTATGTTCTCCGTTGGCAGAAAGAGTATGAAATTTCCTTTTTCAGGATTTTAATTGTATTTATTTATTTTTATGTTTTCTGATCGCCCATTGACTGACAATGTATTAATCTGTGCCCCGTACAGATAAATATAGTGGGGGATATGCACTAAGCAGTGATAAATGCTTTTAAGAACGCAAAGTGGCTTTTAGGGCCGATACAGGCTGCTGAGCAATTCACTAAGCAGTGATAACAGCGCTTTATCAGCCTTAAAAGACATTTTTTCAGCCCTGCGAGCAAAACACATCCGATCATAAATTAAAGTTTTCCCAGAGTGTGAGGCACTGTAAACCTTAGAGAAACTCGATCTCATAAAGTACTAAGATCTACTGTGCCTCACACTCTGGGAACACCTTTGATGTATGGTCCCAACAGACTGATAAGCATTAATAACGGCACTAAGTCTAACTAAACTATTTCACCAAAAACAATACAGCCTAACAGGCAATACATATAGAATTCAATCTGTATCAGTAACAGGGTCTGCATTGAGGATTGATGACTCAGACTAATCACACAGTGATACAATGAAGCAATCATTGATTGTCTAAACCGCTGAAACAACAATACAGCCTAATAGGCAATATATATATATATATATATATATATATATATATATATATATATATATAATAGAAATTGTATCAGTGATAGAGTCAGCACTTTAAAATGATTAAAATCAGACCAAACATATAGAGATACAATTAGTCATCGGTTTACCCACAGACACAGAATCTCCACTTATAATAAGGTTTATAGGCAGGATATTGTCCTCTTTATTTTTTATTAAATAGAAGTGAACATCAATCTTACTTGTATATACATAAAAGTTATATTTTAATTAATCATTTCAATTTTTAACTTGAGTGCATGCTGTCTTTAAAGTAGGTGCTTTCCCCCCTAATTATTTATGTTTTCGTCTCCTTTTTAATATCTATGTAGTAATTCAGTTAACTTTTTTTTATGTAGGAATTCCTGGGTTTTAAAATCTTAGTGGGGACAGTGAATTGTATTTTTTTTTGTCCAATACTTTCAAGTGAAAAGTTTAACTCCCCAATACATTTTCTTTCCACACTGAAACATAGGTGGTCATTAAATACCCATATTTTTCTGAATTGTGAGTACTATGGCACACCTTCTTAAACCGAGCCTGCAGGGATCACTTTCTTGGTGCCAAACCCTGATAAGCTTTCTTCTTGCTTACACACATGCCCATCCCTGAACAAGCCATAGAGAAAGCAACATTGCTTTATCAAACCACACACACTCTCTCTCTGTCTCAACGGCTCATATGACTAATTTTACAAGAAAGTACCTACATTAGCTCTTGAGTCAAGAGAGCATGAGGAAGGGATATTTACCTTCAAGCTTCAGCTTGTCATTGGCATCCTGTGACTCATTTCATTAATTTATAGATATGGAGAGATATACTGACACTTAATATTTTACATTAAACAACTAAAACACAATGTTAATGTAACCCACCTTTGGGATTACGAGGGCATTGGACTAACGTGTCTCTCCCATAGCGAGGTACCGAGTGACTTGGGAGAACCTAGGTCCCGCCCACTTCTGTCTGGTGACAGGCATGTCACAGTATGATATATATAGCGAAGGAGAAGGTGCTGGGACTCAGGTTCCTGGATGAGTTATAGTGCAGAAGCCTCCTTGTGAAAGTGTACATAGTTTCAGTGTATAGATGAGTCCATTACAGTTTAAGGAACCTATTTTCTTGTTTTGTAGTTAGGCACAGTGTTCTACCCAGATAGTGTCTGTAGAAATGGCTCCAAACGACTCTCTTGTTTCTTATGCTGGAAGCCTATGCCTCGATGTGGCTTCCCAAGTCTCAGCCCTGAGGCATAGTAGAAACAACCCAACCTGAGGGTCCGTAGCTAACTCCAGCACCAATGGCCACAGGGTGGCATTTAGTCACGAGGTGGGGATACTGATGACAGCCAAAGAGAGTGTAGTACAAGGCCCGACAGGGGCCCACAGGAGATGGGGCGCTATCGTTGCTATACAGGAAGGGGATAATTTAGGTAACCCATCATGTTCCAAGCCTTAGCACCTCCCTAGCAGACCAAGAGTGGGGCAGCTAGGGAAGTGCATACAGACAGTACAAACTGTGAATATACCTGAGACTATATATAATGACGTGTATGTTGTGACTGAGGTTTTTAATAAAGCTCCTGTTTGTATGAAAAAAGTTCCAGGCACCCATCATTGCATTATCAATGTCTAGCCTGCACGGATCCAGCACCCTGACAAGGTAACAAAGTCTCAGCATGCCCTGTAAGTAGACACTCAATGTAAACTTCTTAGGAGCCGGCCAAGTAGGGTTAATTTAGTAAAATTATTAATTTTCATGTGCATGGTTTAGAGTTGTTCATATATAATACTTAAAAATCAATTTTAAACAATGATATTACCCTTGCTCCATAACACAGCTTTAATAACAAATCCTCAGTTAAGGAAAAACAGAAAATCTGCTTACATTTTGTTGAGTTTTTTTATTATGCACTTCCTTAACTAAGGCATTGCATTCAAGCTGTTTAATGCCATAAGTGAGAACTGGAAAATATCCATGTATAGGTATACAATGAAGAGAAAGTTAAAAAGTTAAGTTTAGCTAACTTGTCAAAATCTGATCGGCACCCAGATATCCAAAAACAGCTTGGGCGCTAAAAGATTTGTGGGCAAAAATCTTAATTCGCCATCGGATTCATTCCGCACGTGTTTTGTGAAATCCACCTTTGCAAGAGAGACTTGTTTTAGGTAAAGTCCCAGACACTATATACAGTATATCCCCTGAAACCTCCCTTCAAACAACATGTGGAGAGACAGCTGTGCTCAAAAAGAAGAACGCAGAGAGGATTACAGGCACACAGTGATCGTAGCAATAAAGGTTGTCTGCCGGTGCTCGTAGAGATGGGGGAGATCATGTACTATCCCAGAGAGATCATAGAGAAGGAGGAAAACAGTCAGGCACACGGTCTGGCAAAAGTGGTGGTTTAATAACAAATCCAACATATCGACTACATAAGCAGTAAGGTGAGGCCTAAACATAGAACAACCATGTGAAATATATATACCCCTTGTACTCACCAATTACCTTGCTACAGGTGTCCATCGGTGCAAACTCAGCACCTCCGATGATGTCACGGCTCCAACGGAGTCCCGTGCATGCGCAGAGTGCACACTATCCCCCAGCAGTCAACCTACCTGAATGTTTAAAAAACAGAGGTAATAGCTAACTATGGTAATGATGAAATCCATAAGACATAGATGAAGTTAATAACTCAGTCATAGTTACGGATCATGTGGACAACAAATTAATAAATGTGGAGACATCTTACATTCTCCAAAAATCAATGAGAGGGATATCTGACTATTTACATCTATACATATACAATAGAAAACGCTTAAAATTACTCACAACACATTTGGAGGGTATTCGCAATATATGTGGATGGACGATGGAAATACCATGAAAGAGAAAGAGAAAAGAGGACATATTAAATAAATACAATTCAAAATATTTACATTAAAATCTCATAGTAAAAAAACTATAAATTCATATGTAACACTGCTTCCCCATCTGAGAGATTTTACCTGGGCTACAGGTACGTGTGGTGCCGGCAAGGAACCTGACGAAGCATTTGCGAAATGCGTTGTTCCTTGCCGGCGCTCGTAGTTTTGGACACAGGTGGCCACCGTACTTTCGCCAAGGCTCCCTGGTACCGGTCCCGCAGTCGGACGCGCCCATGGGAGTTCACCGGGAAGCAGAGGACCTGTCAGAAGATCCGTGGCTGCTTTGTGCTTTTTATCATGTGAGTGTTATGTTTTTTATTATGTAATAAACTCCTGCCATTTGCTAACTTTGGCTCTGCCCATTCTCTACATCTGGGACTGTGGGAGAGGTGCCACTATACCCTATCATGAAGAAACAACTGAGAGGAAGGCTTACGCGTCTGACTTTGAAGAATTATCTCTCTGAGGGAAGGGGCTCACACAGGTCTGTGTGAGTAAATATATATATTTATTTACACTACTCCCCTCCTTCACCCCTGTTGCTGCTATTTTGGGAGTATTCCCTGTTGCAATTGAGATGTTACTAATTCGCCTTGTATTATTGTCTTCCTATTTTTGGAGATTGACAGTTTGCACTGACCATTATCCTGTATCAATGCTGTTATAAGAAGATTTGGGGTTGATCTTCTCTGGGTCAAGCTGCAAGTATTTCGAAGGGGCCAGTATAGTATCTGTGTTCTGGTCTTTTATTGTGTTACACCCATTTACACACTATATCCTTTAGGGAGCGACCCAGCCTTTTTTGTTCTTTTGTTCTTTTCATTCAGTGACAGTGCCTCAAGTCACAGCAGGATACAGCAGAGCTGCAGGCAGTCCCTACCATTACAGTTCTTTTCTCCTATACTTCTGTCCAATAGACTGTGGTAGCCAGAAGTATATAAAAGATGTCTTTATTTATAGCAGCCACTGCAGGATGGTTTAGCATTCTTGGTTTAACAGGATGGATAAACAACATATGAGTGTCTCTGCATACCTCCCCCGGGTCCCTACAAGCGTTGCATATAGTGGACAATGGGTTTCAGGCCCTTGGATGGTGCTGGCCAGCAGTTCATGTTGAGGCCAAATAGTTTATTTTCGAATTTGAGTCTTCTGCAAAAAATAAAGTCTATTTCTGGGAATGGGGAAAGAAACTGTGAGGCAGTGTGAAAGCCTTAATTAGAAAAGAAAGGCCTCTGTTGGGTCGCATAATGTTATTATAGGCAAACTTGCGATAGACAAAAAGTCGATCAAGTCTTCTTGCAGGTAGCTGACAAAGCAGGACAGGTACTGCTCCAGAGTCTGGTTAGTCTTCTCTGTCTGGCACTGTGGGTTAAAAGCAGAGAATAAGTACAGGCTGATACCGTGTGTGTGTATGTATGTAAATATAAATGAATGAAGAGCCCACAGTGTATACAGGCATACCCCGCATTAACGTACGCAATGGGACCGGAGCATGTATGTAAAGCGAAAATGTACTTAAAGTGAAGCACTATCTTTTTCCACTTATCGATGCATGTACTGTACTGGAATCATCATATACGTGTATAACTGATGTAAGTAACGCATGTGTAACAGGCTCTATAGTCTCCCCGCTTGCGCACAGCTTCGGTACAGGTAGGGAGCCGGTATTGCTGTTCAGGACGTGCTGACAGGCGCATGCGCGAGCTGCTGTTTGCCTATTGGGCGATATGTACTTACTCGCGAGTGTACTTAAAGTGAGTGTACTTAAAGCGGGGTATGCCTGTACAGGGCTTTAAAAAAGGTGTGTGTGGAGTGGGAGTGTATATCAAAGGTGTGGGTAGGTGTGGAAATGTGAGAGAGTGTTGCATTACTAAAAGTGTGTGTAGATACTATAATGGATTACCCTGTTCTACTATGTAACCACGTATTTGTAGCCATGTATCTGTCATCCCTTAGCAGGGATGGAGGAGGCAGTAAGGCATTGTATTGTATTGTATGTCTTTATTTATATAGCGCCATTAATGTACATAGCGCTTCACAGCAGTAATACACGTGGTAATCAAATAAATAACAGATAATATAAATAACAGATCATGGAAATAAGCGCTTTAGACATGAAAGTAACATTAAGGAAGAGTCCCTGCCCCGAGGAGCTTACAGTCTAATTGGTAGGTAGGGAGAACGTACAGAGACAGTAGGAGGGAGTTCTGGTAAGTGCATCTACAGGGGGCCAAGCTTTATGTATCATGTGTTCAGAATATCCACAGTGCTATTCATATGCTTCTTTAAGCAAGTGTGTCTTAAGTTGGGTCTTAAAGGTGAATAGAGAGGGTGCTAGTCAGGTACTGAGGGGAAGGGCATTCCAGAGATGTGGGGCAGTCAGTGAAAAAGGTTTAAGGCGGGAGAGGGCTTTAGATACAAAGGGGGTAGAAAGAAGACATCCTTGAGAAGAACGCAAGAGTCTGGATGGTGCATAACGAGAAATTAGGGCTGAGATGTAAGGAGGGGCAGAAGAGTGTAAAGCTTTAAAAGTGAGGAGAAGAATGGAGTGTGAGATGCGGGATTTGATCGGAAGCCAGGAGAGGGATTTCATGATGGGAGATGCTGAGACAGATCTAGGAAAGAGTAGAGTGATTCTGGCAGCAGCGTTTAGGATAGATTGTTGGGGAGACAAGTGAGAGGCAGGAAGGCCGGACAGCAGGAGGTTACAGTAATCAAGACGGGAGAGAATGAGGGCCTGAGTCAGAGTTTTAGCAGTCGAGCAACAGAGGAAAGGGCGTATCTTTGTTATATTGCGGAGGAAAAAGCGACAGATTTTAGAAATGTTTTGAATGTGAGGGGCGAATGTGAGAGAGGAGTCGAGTGTGACCCCTAGGCAGCGTGCTTGGGCTACTGGGTGAATGATCGTAGTTCCAACAGTAATGTGGAAGGAGGTAGTAGGGCCAGGTTTGGGAGGAAGTATGAGGAGCTCTGTTTTAGCCATGTTGAGTTTAAGGCGGCGGAGGGCCATCCAGGATGATATAGCAGAGAGACATTCAGAAACTTTGGTTTGTACAGCAGGTGTAAGGTCGGGTGTTGAAAAGTATATTTGTGTGTCGTCAGCATAGAGGTGATAATTAAACCCAAAAGATGTTATTAGGTCACCTAGAGAGAGTGTATACAGAGAAAAGAGAAGAGGTCCCAGGACAGAGCCCTGGGGTACCCCCACAGAGAGATCAATAGAGGAGGAGGAGGTGTTAGCAGAAGAGACACTGAAAGTACGATGGGAGAGGTAGGAAGAGATCCAGTATAGAGCTTTGTTCCGAATACCAAGAGTATGGAGAATGTGAAGGAGAAGAGGGTGGTCCACGGTGTCAAATGCTGCAGAGAGGTCGAGTAATATGAGCAGAGTGTAATGACCTCTGTCTTTGGCAGCATGGAGGTCGTCAGTTATTTTAGTGAGGGCTGTTTCCGTGGAGTGAGCAGTGCGGAAGCCAGATTGTAGACGGTCTAGGAGAGAATAGGTGTTGAGAAAATGGAGCAGGCGAGAGAATACAAGGCATGGGCAAGAGCAGGTGTATATATGGGTGAGTCCAGGATTAGATAGAGATATTACTCCCAAACATTATTGTCAACCCTAGGTGCAAGACTCTAGTAATATGATATTTATGAAACCCAATAATTTTACTAGTTGGGAGGTGCACTATTAAGGAATAGATACAGAACCAATTGATCCAGTTAAGAGAGAGAAATTCCCACAGATACTGTAGGCTCCCACATTTATCTTTATTTTATCAAAAACTATTATGCCAATATAAATCGTTAAAAATGTTTTGTGCAGATAGAAATATAATCACAATGGAGACAAACGCATGCCAATCTATACAATATTTCTACTATACAATATATGTCCAGACCTCAGTGATAGGCATGAGAAAGAGCAGTCAAAAAGGTTAAGAGAAATATTTATAACAGTTTGAGGGTCAACAGTACCATACACTGGCGACACACTTTATTCGAGCTTGGCTAGTCCCACGAATTAGGGTATACCCGGGTGTATTGAGGTTTGTGACTGTTTTCTGCCCGAGTGCATTGAGTTATTTTCCAAGCAGGGATTGAAGCATTTTATTCCCGCTGGCTGCAATACTGCACAGTATATATATATATACTGCATTACAATTCATGAATTTATGCCATCTGGTAGACACGCGAAGCATTGCAGCCTATTAAATCCTAATCATTATCATTTAACAGATCAGCCGCCCATCAGCCAGGCATGAACCCAGGCTGGGAAGGCAAATGCAACGAGGCTTGTCAGAGGTGAGGAGTGGCGCATTCCAGGTATCTGCCAGGTACATACCGGGTATTTGCTCGAATAAAGTGTGTCGGTGCAGTATATCAATACCATAATTATTACATAGATTTTCAAACCTATAAAAGGGTCCTTTCAGTCCCGTTAGATGAACTCAATGCAAAATAACTGGTACAATATCTCTACGAACATTAAAAAAAACACATCTATAATGATTACAACCTCTAGTAAGTTAGATAAAATAGTTACTCATTCCCATCACATACAGTATTGACAATTCCAAATGGACAGATGTAAACAACACATAAATATATATAATTAATCGCCAATGTATACTAAGAGATTAGGTCGCTGGTTACCAGATAACAGCGGAAGCTCCGAGTCTGATTGATAAAGTAGTCTTTCAGACTTTGGAATAAAAGCTCCGAGTCTGATTGATAAAGTAGTCTTTCAGACTTTGGAATAAATGTTCAATGTGCTAAGGCTTTTCAAACACAGTCAGAAACACTGCAATATCAGTTGGTGAGGGAAACGCTAGGGATCCATATAGGCCTCAGCTGCCGGCCATTGCTCCTCACTCAAACTGCTGCACGACTGTCCACGTTGCGACGTGTTCACCACCCTACGCGCGTTTCACACCACATGCTTCTTCCGGGGGAAAGTTCAGAGCTGAGCACTCTCCAATGCATACCCAGATGTAGAGCCGGAAATTAAAAGAACAGCATCATGATGTTAATAAAACATAAAAACATTTGGTAAAAATGCTAAATAAACAAATTATTCATTGAGACCACTTTGCTTCCCAGGGCAACAATGCATTGTGTAGGTCACCATGTCTGACTCCCGGGTTTACATGATCAATACCTATAAATGATATACTTCTTCGATTACCATTGTGATACTTGTATACATGTCTGGATAGAGGAGTATTATGATTCTTTAGGATTTCCCTAATATGCTGCAGTGCACATATCCTGTCTTCCCAATATATTTTTCCTGTAACAACAATGTCAGCAGATAAATTATAGAATGTGTGGAATAATATAATGGAACTCTCTTGAGTCATTATTATTATTAAATGTGATGCCTTTTGGCATATTTTGACAGACCTTTCAATGACCGCATTTAAAGGTTCCTTTCACTCTATCCTTAATTGAGAGATATCCTGGCATCGAATAATGATGGTGCACAAGGATATCCCTCAAGGTTTCGGACCTTCTACTGGTCATCAGGGGCCAGTACCAATGATGGTCCAAAGATCCTCATCTTCATATAAGAAGGACCAATGCCTAGACAGAAAGCCCCTCAATTGCAGTCATTGTGCATTGTAAGTAACTATAAATCGAATGTGATCTTGATCCAGATATCTCTTTCTAGATTACATTATATAGTCTGATCTCTCTTAGGAGAGATATCGCTAGCAGCAAGAAGGAGTAGAGAAAGAGAGGAGGCGAGAAGAGGTTTTGTGGAGATGCTTTTTATTGAGGGGTGTGGAAGTTATTGGGAAACGGGTGTGTTAATACTGTAGTGATATCAACAAGTCACACTGTATCCTCGTATTCTACACTCCATATAAAGAAAAATAGTAACACAAGGGCTTCACTGGAATTCATTAAGAGGATCATAATAAAAGATGATTAGTATCAAAATAGAGTATCCAATTCAAGTGTAATCTATTTGTAATATTTCTCATGTAAAACTATGCATTATTTAGTTCAATTAGACTGACAAAGGATGAGGAATATCTGAAATGTAGATCTGTTACTTTGGGATATTTGAGGGTGATGTAAGAAACATAATTTTGTCAATATTTCATTACTCTACAGCTGGGTGGCTAACCTGCGGCTTGCAGGCCGCTTGCGGCTTTACAGTGCTTCATGTGTGACCTCTACTTAGAGTGCTATTACAACTAGGCGGTCGTCTAAGGCAGCGCATTTTGTGGTGTGGTGGAGGGTGATGGCGGGAGCAGAGCAAGGAGAACCTCTATTGCTACACCAAAGCCACGTAAATTTTTTTAAATGGGGGGGAGAGGGGTGGAGTGGTGAGAGAGGACGAGGAGGGGTGAGATGATGAGCAGGGATGACGAAGAGGGAGGGTGAAACAGAAGACGAGGCCCCCAATATGCCTTCACTATCCCTGTTCACCAAACAAGCATGGAAGGGGTTAACAGTATGAGGACAAGAGTCACTTCAGACACCCTTGAGTCCATCAGTCCATCAGCAACTCCTCCCTGCATGTCTGAGGTACTGTGTGCTGTCACACAGCTTTTTTAATTTCCACAAAGAATCTCTGGAACATAACATCTGAGTCGCCCCAAAGGCGTTAATCTTTGGTAGCTGCCAAAGGGCTGCCGAAGTCGCTGTCTGCTGCCTTTTCAGTGCTGTTTGGTAATCTTACAGTTGCTCTATTGCCTCTGAAACTCACCAACCCTTTCATCCCCTGTACCCAATATCAACTTACCATGCCTATAGATTGTAAGGTCTTTGAGGCATGGCCTCGTCTAACACATTGAACGTCTACAGAAGAACTAAGCGGTGTGCTCTGAGACTATGCTGGAGACACCTGAAAACTAGGATGGGAGTAATCCGAGTGGGCGATTTGAAAGTGGTTTTATACCTAGAACTGTGAGTTGCTGGAGGAGCAGAGAGCAGGAGTAGAGCGGGGAATTTTAAAGTACTCAACCACGAACTGCACCAGAGCTCTGGAAAGTCCCTATCCCCCACATGAGTGGACGCTGAACCAGGAAGCCATTTTGGTGGTGCCAGGCACTTAAGACTTCTAGGATTCTCCCTGCATGCCCTATTTTCAGTGAGTATAGCTCTGTGAAGTGATTTTGCGTTGTGCTTTGCTGGTACTGGCCGGAATAAATACCATTTATTTGATCTCTGTGTCCTGTTTGGTGCTTTGATCCTGTGAAAGAGTTCTAGTTTTCCGTGACAAGGATGAGAGCAAAGGTGAGATAGAGGATGAGGAACAAGGGTGAGGGAGAGGATGAAGAGGGAGGACGAGAGTGTGGATGAGGAGACAGGCTGAGGAAGGAGGATGAGAGAGAGGATGAGGAGAGAAAATGAGGAGGGAGGGTGAGAGAGGATGAGGAGGGAGGATGAGAGAGAGAACGAGGAGGGAGGGTCAGAGAGGAGAAGGAGAGGGTGAGAGAAGATGAGGGGGGCGATGAGAGAGAGGGTTAGAGAGAGGACAAGGAGGGGGGTTGAGAGAGAGGATGAGGAGGGAGGCTGAGAGAGGGGATGAGGAGGGAGGATGATAGCGGATGAGGAGGGAGGGGAGGATGAGGAGAGTAGATGAGAGAGGATGAGTATGGAGGGTTAAAGGAGTGTGAGGAGGGGGGTGAGAGAATGAGATGAGAGGATGAAGACTGAGAGGATGGGAAAGAGGCTGATCAGAGAGAGGATGAAGAGGCAGGGTCCAAATTGGATGAGGATGGAGGATGAGAGAGAGGATGAGGAGTGAGAGTAAAGAGAGAGTGAGCGAGGAGGCAGAGAGAGTAAATAAAAATGCAGGACCACGCATATTTTGATTTGATTTTGTTTTTGCCTAAGGGTGGAAACAACAAATAACTGTTTTGCACAGAATAACAATGAAAAAACAAAACAAAATAAAGGGCCATATTATTGTGAGATGCATTTTATTCCCCCGTGTTATTTTTCCCCTTCCCTATTTCTGATTGAAGTAAGTTTCTTGTAGGTTAATACCCATGTGTACCTATTAGTCACGCGGCCCTTTGATAATGACACTGGTAAATCCTGGCTCCGACTCCCTGTCAGGTTAGCCATCCCTGCTCTAGATGGTTCTTCTTGCTGATATGCTACACATGCTCACGTCTACCTCACACTGAGCTAATTTTCCATCTCTCTTGCAAACATAGAATTAGTCAGCATTTTCATTAACTCAGCAACTCTTATTTTAATGATACAGTACTGCATTTCTCTCAGGCCGCAAAGCAACATCTGATCATTTCTCTTGAGCAACGCCCCTCATAACTGCATCTTCAGCAATACAATTTGACTTTTCATTCTGCTGCTGCAACAGTAGCACATTAAGCATTATTAATCTACTTTAACACTGATCCTTTGAAATTTCGCCTGTATTGTGTAGAAACTGGCAGCACTTTCAGATTATATCTGTATAATCATTATTATTCAGACTACTTATGAGACTACTTATAATTGTGTTTTTATATGGTAATGTACACAACACTTAAAAAAGTATAATAAAGTAATCCCTGCAAAAACGAGTTTACAGTTTATTTATTTTTTGTATTCATGGCAGGCAGAATATCTTGACTGTAGCACAGCTATGAGTCTTAGGCCAGGTCACCGCTTGCTACTGCAGCGCCTGCTGTGGCGGACGCTGCAGGGACAAGAGCCCTCCCCTCAATGGGGCCGGGCCCGCTGCTAGGTGGGGCTGCCGCGCTGTGCCGGCAGAAACTCCTGCTCTCAAGAAAATTGAGATTAGGAGTCGCGACGGAGCGCTATGCCACACCCCCCAGCGGTTCAGCCAATGGGGGCGAACCTGCGGGTGACGTCATGGCCACGCCCCGTCACTCCCCCGTCACGCCCCCCCCCATGTCTTTCCCCCTGCAGCTCTCTGCAGAACGGTGAATTCGGCTGCACGCGCCGCCAGCCTCGCAGGGGCCGTGCAGCGCAGGCAGTGGGCCGCAGCCTAAAAGTTGAAGCAATGCTAACAAGGTTAATTGAAATGTAAAAAAAAAAAACATCTACAATCAAATGTAAACAATGTTTTGGTAATGTAGCCCTTTTTGTGAATCCCAGATCTAAGGGAACTACTGGTGTTGTGTATACCTGTGGCTTCAGGAGCTCTGAGCCTCCGCTGTGGGGGAGCCTGGGGTCATACCCTTATTTATCATGGTGCAGCGCCTCCACTTACCCAGGATCCCCATATTAGAGAATCTACCCTGAGTAAGAAACATACAACGGTATTGTGCAACAGGCAACCTTTTACTATGGCGATTAGTTAACGAAAGCTTAGAGAGTACACATGACACGTCTTAAACCCTTATACTCTATATATCACATAATGTAACACACACACTGTGGCTCAGCCACACCTTGTTAGGTATAATGTTCTGTACACAGGTGGCTCTGCCACTCTCCCAAGGAGTATGTCCTGTAACTAGTATCTGTATAGCATAGTATGCTGGCACACTGGTGCCCCCAATTAGTTAGTGGGAGGCGGGATCAGCGCCTGATGACCGGTGTAGGTGCACTTGTTGACTAAAGATACCTTCCGGTCACTACGGTGACCACACCACTTCACACAGGTCCCCAGTGTTGCTCCAGCCTTGCGCCGACACTCCGCTATGCTGTGCGGTCTGTTCTCCAAACCAAGATGGCGTCCGCAACTCCGCAGCTGAACCCGCACTAAAGGATAGGTCCCTAACTACTACGGCCGTCCCTACAAAAGCGGCACCCTACGATGACAGGGGTAATGCTCCTGGGGGCTGGGGAATGTCTCTGACCTAAGCGGATGGGTCACTGACCCTCCGCTCACGCACACGAGGTTCCGCCACCTTCCTCCTTCACCTCTTACTCGTGTCTCCCACCGCCCACATGCTTCCTGTCTCTCTCTATCCAGAGTCTCACACACTATTGGTCCCCAGCCTCAGCTGACTCCTCCACGGTTCACAGTTCAGAGTTCAACCCCCAAAGTCCTGCCGGATTGGTTGCCGTTCGCGCGCTTTCCTCGCGCATGCGCAACCTTGCTATTATACAGTGACCTTACTTGCAAAAGACAGTATGGCGCTTCCGGCACTAGTAACAGCGCGGAACCCATATATGTGTGCACACATTTCTAATACATCCTTACAGTAACACAACTGAATTGTTCATGTTTTCTGTAGCTTTTTACCTTTACAAGAAAACCTCAAAGCATTAGGCAATATGTGAGGCTATACTTGGGTTATAGGAACAGAAGACTATAGTCGAAGTAGTATTTGCAGCTTAAATGTTGCGTATGTTTTAGAGCCTGGAAGAAGCTTGTCGAACCTGTCTAAGACGTACTGATGGATACTTGGCAACTACTGTAGGGCTGCAGCTTTGTAATGGAGAATTGCCAGTGGCACATCCTAAATTAGAGTACTATTAAATGTACTGGGAGTTACTGTATGAAAGAATCATAATGAAGAAGAACATCAGGAACAAGTAAACACAATAGTGGGCCACATCCCAAAAGCTTTCTCTATTCCATCTACCCAAAACACTTTTATAACAAACATCAAAAGCAGGAAGCGCATCGAAGAGCAAATGTAAGTATAAATACTCTTTATGTAAAATATGCAGCAATAACATGTTTACATATAAATAAACAATGACAAGCCTATTTGTGCTCCCAAAACTCGTCCAAACACCCAGTGAGTTGTCTTGTTCCACCGTCACCACGGCATTAACAAGGTTTTTTTTAAACTTATTATTTGATTATATATTATTGGTATAAATGTATTTATATTAATATGTATGTATGTATTTATATTAATAAATATGCACGTATATTAAAATAATTACGTATATGTTAAAGAAGGATGCATTTATCACAATCCAAACTATTTTTTTTTAAATATAGTAAATGCATATATTTTTACATTAAGATTTTGTATATATACACTGGTAATTATATATGTAAAAATATACATTGGGATATTGGTAATATTGATTTTCACTATTTACATTAACATGTATAGTCATTTTTTTCAGTTCATATTGAATGCATGCTATGTATATTTGATTGATAAATCCTTATTGGTAGATGTTTATTGGGTAATGAATTGATATTAGGGTTGGGAATTTTGGACCACAGGGAAATCAATGTAACGGAAGTTCGTCACTAGCAATTCGTGATCCCAGTTCATATATGCACCTCTGTCAGCCGCCGAGACGGGCGGCTAATTCCCGGCTGCTGCCCGGGGCAGGAGGTGGGCGCGGGGGGAAGCTGGGTTGGCGGTCGCATGGGGAAAGCTGGGTTGGCGGGAGCACGGGGGAAGCTGAATTTGTGCGCGCGGGCTCGCAACGGCGCTTCCCCTCCGTCCCACGTTGGGAGCGGGGGAGGTTCGGGGATGAGCGGGGAGGAGCAAGGGGGAGCAGGCCCACAGACAGCAGGCCGTCAGGCAGCAGGCCGGACACCCTGCTTGCCCTGCGCATATGCGCCGGGACCTCGGCTTTGCGCATGCGCACGGGAAATCAGCGCCATTATTTTTAAAAAAATTTTAATATAACGGGCGCGGCCGGCCGGGCCTCTTACCTCATGGAGCCCAGAGCGCAAACCCCGGCAGACCCCCCCTGCTGGCGGCCCTGGCTGATTCACCCATTATATGCTCAGTCTTTGCTTCTGCAATATTATTCCTTGTCCTGTCTTGCCGTGTTTTGTTTCCTTGCAGTTTCACCTAGACCCTTGCTACGGATTACCTAATACCCTCCTGTCTCCTACCCCGATCTCAGCTTGGATACCTACTATGCTAACTTCTACGACCCTCGACATCGGCTACGTGACCCCTACTACTCTCAGCTCTCCAACCAAGACACTGCTACCCACGACTACGCATCTGCATTCCGGACGCAACTTCGTTGATCTAGGTCGGTGTTTATTTATCCTCACCTCGTCCTCGCGGTTCAGTCCAGTTTGCGGCGAGCACCTATTACAACCTCAGTATGGGGGATCAGGCATAGTGTGTTAAAGGGGTTTATCTCACAGCGAGGGAGTTAGTGGAACCAGATGATTCCAGATGGAGACATGGCTGTAGATGCCTGCGCAGCTCATCTGCAAGGTGAGTACTGGAGTTTCTCTCCCTGCAGATGGCCCAAAAGGAGTAGTGCTGGGAGGTCCCATTCAGAAGCATTGAACCTTGCAGACTTAATTCTTTGGGGCTGTTAACTGTCCTTAGGGCTGTGAAAGCTGCAGCTCAGCACAGCTGAACCGGAGCAGTGAAAATCGTGGCACCGCGGACAGCAAATCTGGCTACATCTGCACACTGAATGTGCTTTCTGCTTTCTCACTGCCACTCCAATTACAATTAACACAAATGGATTGTGCAACACTGTGTGACACTTTTATACCTCCTAGGGATTCTACCCCTAGAATTAGTAGGCAGGAAAATTTGAACTTTAGTAATATCTACTGTAGAGATATAGCACAACTTAATGATCCCAAGACCGCGGAAAACTAACTGCAATTCCTCAGCACTTCATTGCATATTGAGCCCCGTGGCCGTGGCTCTGCTTCCGCCGCCGCTCCTGAATAGTGTTTTGCAGCTGCCGTACTACTTTGCATTAACAATATGTGGTGCTAGGGTGTATTTAAGCTAAATTCCATGTATTTTAATCTGAGGCTATTGCTACAGTAATGCACGTTTTGTATAGGTCTGTCTATTGCAACCCACCCCGTAATCCCATAGACTATTTAAATGTTAGGAAACTTAAGATAACAAACACAGCCCTGTCCACATTGTGTGTCCACCACAAAATAACATCATTACATTTAGCTGCATTATCTGGTTCCTTGCAACTTCATATTGGGTATGGCATTCATTTTTTAGTTGTTGATCTTTTTTTCATCTCACCACCATCTTGCATCTTACATCTTGCATCTTTTTTTCATCTCACCACCATCTTGCATCTTACCTATCATGCACCATATTAAAATATTCACTATGATTGTATGTGATCATTTAGCAAAGTCCCCTAGCTAAAAAAACAAATAGTATTTTTTTTCTTTGATACACCTGGTTTGGAATTTTTATACTTGTTTTGCAGCTGGGAAACTCTGATAAATGACTCCCTTAGTGCCTTTAACAGTCTTTTACCATCGGTGTGCTGATGGTTATCACTCATTTATAAATCTGGTCCTTTTCTTTTTTTTGATAGCACTGATATATTACAGTCTTCTCGAATCATTACCTTCCTCCCACCACTGCTCACCGTTCCCACTATTAGCTCCAACTCATCAAATTTTATTTCTTTGCCATTTACCTATTTACATAATCTGATTCCTGTGGTTTTATTGCCCATGAAACAGTACCCGCTAAAGCAAACTTTGCTTTCACAAACCTCTTACATTTTTGATGTCTCTGAAAATTAATGTAGGCCATGTTCTCACCTCCTCCTAATACTGTATTCATTTCATTCTTGCATTCCTACTTATTTCTCACCTTATTCTGTGATCTATGGAAGTTGTTTTAAGCCATTGGTCCATGGATTAGCACCCAGAAAGGTCAATGACATGGGAAGTTAATGTTTGTTATTTTCCTCTAGCTCCAAAGCGATTGTTAGAAGTCAAAGGCCCAGACTAAGCTCTGTTAAATCAGTGCAAATAATGTCAGGTCCCCTAAATTAGTAATGCATGTTATTTTAACTCATATTCAAAAAGGTAATTATATGCAAAAAAACATTTTTATATTGATGGGAGACAATGGAGTACATTCTTAAGTTGCCTTTGTTATGGTCATTGAGCTCAGCATATTTAAACCCATGGTAGAGATGGTTTGGTGAATGGTGTTGTTAATTCTTCCCAGTCATTCGTTTGTTGTTGTCAGTGGATCTGAACTATCATATTATTGTTTTATGAATGCATGTTGTCACGGCAATATATGCACATTATGTTACTATGCATGGCACCATAATGGTACTGTGACTCATGACATTATGCTCAGCATGATAGTGAGATTTACATAATTGAAATAATAATGTATACGGCTGTCACTTCTGTATTTGGCACGTAATTGTTATGCACAACATGTTTGTGGACAGAAATATTGGTATGTTTGTACCTTATTAAAAAAAAAATAAGATTCTACACTGTTATTTTTATAAGTAGAGATGTCACATTTGCAGCAAAGTAAAATGTTGGAGAATAATTTGCCTATCTACTTAAAAATAACAGTGTAGAATATTATATATATATATATATATATATATATATATATATATATATATATATATATATATATATATATATAATATATGTATATATATACACTTTAAAACATTAGTATATGTACATATTTTAGTATATATATATATATATATGGTGTATATGTCAAAAAAGTATGTATATGTGTATATATGTGTGTGTATATATATATATATATATATATATATATATATATATATATATATATATATATATATACACACATATATATATGTGGTGTATATGTCAAAAAAGTAGGCACAACAAATTATACTGTACAATAAATGTGTCTTTACTAGCTCAACTTTCTGCTTCCCAATGTAGTTTTTTTCACGGAAAAGCCTTCATTAGAAAGCCGAAACGTTGAGCTAGAACAGACACATTTATTGTACCATTTGATGTGCCGGCTTTATTGACACTTCTACACAGAACACTTTAGTACATTAGCAGAAGCACCTGCGATACATAGATAGATAGATAGATAGATAGATAGATAGATAGATAGATAGATAGATAGATAGATAGATAGATAGATAGATAGATAGATAGAATAATCTGGCAAGTGCACACAACATAGGGATAAAATATTTTAAAAAATACCTTACCCAAACTCAAAGATCCTGGCACAGGACGACACAGCACATAGCAGGGGATTAAAAATATATATTTATGTCACAGCATAAACCAACATTTTGGTCACGCAGGTCAATCACCCTAATGAAGGTCCCATTTTGGGGACCGAAACATTGGTTTATGCTGTGATATCAACATTTTTTTATACTCACCTGGTGATTTATCCTTTGCCTGGATCTTTGGGTTATGGTAAGATACTTGTATTTATATAGATATTTATTGTGGCAGGACAGCCTTGCGGTAGGGTCACAAAGAGTCCACAGTGCATTTTAGGCTTTAACAAACCCTTGTGTGGTTTATTTCTGCCCATCAACAACGGATAAAATAAACACACAGTCCCTTTGAGATAATGTAATGGGAGACCAGGCCATTTACACCTTTTTATATGGATCATACATTGAGCAAAACAAGATAATGAAATAAATTGTAGTTTATTCTCTTACAATAGGCATACACACAATGACACACAAAATACAGACAAAAAGACACACTTGGGAACTGGGATGACAACCTAACTTCATTCACAGAAACCTACAGCCCCATCAAAAGCGTGAGAAATTTCTCAGCAGCCAATCAGAGCAGGGCTCACCTGGCTGGGGGGCGTGTTGGGCCATCTTGAAAAGCCGTGTGGACTGGAAATATGAATCAGCCAATGGGAAATATTCCCACAAGCAGCAACGTCCCCCCAGCTAACCCCTTGCCGGCTCCGCTAAGTCTGGAGTCACAATCAGGGCCCCAGTGGGGTGCCCTTTATTCTCTGGGACTGACACCTGGCCTTTTACTGCTCACCAAATTGTTCACCCACCTCCACATCCTGGATTCCCTTTGAGGCCAGAAGGCGGGGTAGCCATCATGTCTCCTATGCAAATGTGGCTAAGGCGGACAGCATGGATTTTTATACATACAGTATAACACCCTCTGAACCTTACTTTAATAAAGTATAAACCTTTGGGACCCTAAACTGGTCAGGTTGTCCTATACTTTACAGACTTCCATAAGCCACAACCAATACAGGGAACCCCTAGTGGTGAGTCGCGAAACTGTTTTCAAGGGAGGATTTTGACCGGGGTGATGTGTCTATATGTCCCTTGGAATCTGACCTGATTCACGGATAGATTTTTGGGGCATCCATCAACTCTGAACCCTGGCTACCTAAAAACAATCTGACAACACTTTCTCTGCGAAACCCCCCTTGAAACTCATACCACAGCAACTGGCACTCCTGGAAAGGTAAAAACGCCTAAAATATTTTATTTTTATTGCCACACATTACAGGTTATGCATGTACAATCCCTGAGCCAAAGAGCTGACACTCTATAAACCCAACACATGGATCAGGGGTAACTAAATGGGCTTAAACCTTTATTGGATAGCCTGGCTACCCCCTACCATCACAGGTAAACCAAATCATAACACAAAAGCCTACTCTGCATTAGGGAGGCTCACTTGACATACCAGAGTCTACCTAACTGACTGCCTAGCTAGGCTAGTTCCAGTCTAAACATTGTACCTTAATTGTCAGGAAATCGAAATACAAAAGTCCTTAGCTGTGGTATTGGGAATCGATACCACGAGTCTCAAGGAACGTCTTCTGGAAATTACACCATTCAAAAAGGCAATTCTGCCCCCTCATCAAGCTTAGGAGGTTCCGTGGCTGGGTGTGGGTCTCAGCAGGCCCTGCATCCAGCAGACCTAGGGAACTGTACCAACCAGCGAAATTACTGGTTGGGGAAAGTCTCTGTCCTGGCAGCTTGCTGACTGCCTTTTAAACCTCCTTTCAATCAGCAGTTAACTAGCACACCCAAGCTGATTGCCTAGCTGGGGGAGTTTAACCTACTGCATACTTGAGTATGCATACTGCAAGCTCTTTCCAACCTACAAAGTCCATGACTCTGTTCCAGCAGGCAGGGACATATGTTAATAGGAAACTTTTAAATATACTATTAGCATATATCACAGGTATCTCAGGTGTTTTCTTTTTGTGCATAGATATCTCTCCATGTGTTGTTTGATGGGATATATACAGTAGCACTGGCATAGTCCCCTCTCTCTATCTCTCTATCTCCCCACTATCCTCTACTCCCACTCTATATCCTCCTCCCCCTTCTTTCTCTCTTCCTCTCTCGCTCTCTACCTAATTTTAGGGTATGTGCAAATCGAATTTCCTGTTGAATGTGCAATGGTGGCTGCCGGCGGAATTGTATACATTCGCTCTCATGTTTTTACAACGTCTTCGCATTCGAATATTTATCTGCGAATCAAATTCTGCGTATAACTCAATGAATAATTCGTAGATCGAATTTTGACACATCGCCTGTCTATTTAGCGTAACTTAATAGAGCAATATGTGGAGAAAATGGACGAGTTACTAGATATACACATTTTAAAGGTATGTTAATCTCTTCCAATTTAAATAATTATGTAGCAGAGAAATGGCATCAAATAATGTACAGTACACACACGTGGTGTTTTACTTCTCTCTGACGATGGCCTTGCTCAATCAGCACCAAACTCTAAAGCAGGGGTTTTCATCTCCTGTCCCCAATAGGTAAGGTTTTTAGGACATCCCTGCTTCAGCACAGGTGATGCAGTTGAAGACTGAGCCACTGATTGAGCCACCTGTGCTGAAGCTGGGGTATCCTGAAAACCTGACTTGTTGGTGGGGCTTGAGGACTGGAGTTGAGAACCCCTGCCCTAAAGGAAGCTCTGGACCTTCACAGGCAGTAAATCACTTTAGCAAAGGTATGCTATATGCTTTGAACTACTGAAATACAGAAGTATTGTTCTTGCTGAAAGGTCAGCATACGTCTGAGGCACTCCATGGGTCTCTGGACTCACATTTATTAGACCTACAGTTCCATGTCTCAGGTGAAAGTGCTGCAATATATGATGCTTTTTTCCATGTGAATAAGTTCCCCTCACACACTTTTCTGAAGTTTACCTCCATATTGGAACACTTGAACAAACATTCAAGTTGACGGGTAGTTATTTATGTGTTTTATGTGATCCCTTACCTAATTCTTCAATAACACTTTAACGTGCAGCTTATGTGCAAACAGACGGATGGGAACAAAGAAGTGAAAGGTAAGTTTATTAGAGCATTGGGTGAATTTTACAGCAGAAACTATAAAATTATTCAAAACCCTGCAGTGGAAGGGAGGGGATTTAAGCCTGTTCATTGTTCTTGCCTCATTACCAGCAGATGGTTGTAATCTGCATTGTATGTGTTAGAAAGAACATCAACTCCAACTTCCAAAATCATACAATGTACTCCAAAAAGGGATTTCTTAGGGAAAGAAAAGGTTAAAAAGGGGTTAGTATTGACATGTTTAGAGAAACAGCGAAGAGGATTTTTGTGGCCTTATTGCACTACACATGGATTTTATGGTACGAATAAAAAAAGGAAACATTAAAGAGTACATTAATTCAAGTTTTCTAATGAGACACGTGTTTGTCCATCCCCATCATTGATCCTAAGATTTAGATAAAGC
This sequence comes from Ascaphus truei, assembly GCF_040206685.1. NCBI lineage: Eukaryota > Metazoa > Chordata > Amphibia > Anura > Ascaphidae > Ascaphus > Ascaphus truei. Next base: position 377,402,145 of record NC_134486.1, on the reverse strand, counting down.
GTTATTTAAATAGACGCATAGAATATATTGCGAGCTGCCGTATTGCAGGTCAGTAGCTTTTCCATTTTCTATAGCAATTCCTTATCCAGCCTGAGAATACTATGGGGCAAATGCTCTAGGCGTTCACAAAATAAAGTCGTTGGTCCTTTTAAATCGCCATTTTTTTGAGCGTTGCTATCACAGAATTCAGAAAGTCTCAATTACCTGTGTGTAAGGGTCTGGGAGTCACGCCGCCCTCGGCGTGCTCCTCACTCACTGGCAGCTCCGACGGGTACTCCCGCGGCACGCAGGCAGCCTCTCTCCGGCACGCCGATCACTACTCCACGTGGGCGCGCGCACGCACGCCAAAACTACCCTTCTTCTCTCGGTCCGGCGGCTACGCTCGGGCACGCGGCCGCAAGCACAGCTACACAGAGGCGCGGCCACACGGAGCCGCACCAACCCCTTAAAGGCACAGCACTTCAAACCATTGCTGCAATCCAATGCAGTCTGTCTACTGGGCTTTATGGCTCCTCCCCTGGGACTCATGCTGGACCTATACCTGCCGTAGCCTGCCCCTTCCACACACCCCCACCATGCTGCGCTGCCATTGGACCCGCTCTCCTATATATACCTAACAGTGTCACTGACTCGTTGGCTGAGCATAGAACCAGTTGTTCTCATGACTCTCTGCCTCCCTAGTCCTGTCTTGTCCTGTTTTGTTTTTGCAGTCCTCCTCGTGTACCGAACCGGCTTCCGCTACGTCTACCCGCACCTCTGGCATCCCGAACTCGGCATACGGCAAAACGACTCTCCGCACCTCTGGATTTCCGATCCTGGCAAACGGTAAACGATTACGTCCTTATCACTACCCCGGACTTTGCATACAGCACCTTCTACTATGTGTACCTCTCCTGCCCCGATCCGGACTCCCAGACTACTCTACTCTCAAGACGTGCCCTCGTGGCTGTGGGTGGCGTTATATCCTATCCCACCTCAGCACCGCGGTCCAGTCTCGTTTGTGGTGAGCACGCCCTGACATTATGCTCAGCCCTACAAACATGGACTCTGCTGAGGTGGAGCGCACTATAAATGCCCATACTAATCTCTTCACCAGGTTAGAGACTTATTTGGAACAAGCTGATAGGCGAATGGATACGTTACAGCAAAGCCTTCATTCGCTTACTGTTCAAGTCCGAGCTCTCAGTCGACAACCTTCACCCGTGGCTTCCACAGCTTCCGCAACCGTCTTTCCAGCACCTCCGTTTGCTTTGGAACCTCGTATTCCGGCTCCCAAACACTATGCCGGGAATCCCCAAGGATGTAGGGGCTTCCTTAAACAATGCCTCATCCAATTTCGACTCTCGTCCTCTCGTTTTGTCTCTTCTGTCTCCAGGGTCGGCTATATCGTGGCTCTTCTCATCGACGAGGCGCTGGCATGGGCTTCTCCCATCTGGGAACAACAAGGCCCTCTCACACAGGACATCGATCTCTTCATCGAGGAATTCCGAAAAGTCTTCGATACCCATGCACGGCAATTAACGGCAGCATCTTCTCTTCATCACATAACCCAGGGAGATCGACCCGTCGCCCGATATGCTGTGGAGTTCCGCACACTTGCTGCTGAGACGGGATGGAATAACGAAGCACTATCTTCAGCGTTTTGGCAAGGTCTGTCTGAATCCCTAAAGGATGAGCTCGCAGCGCGGGAACGTCCCACTGACCTAGAGGATTTGATAAGTCTGTGTGTTCGAGTGGACCAGCGTCTACAGGAGCGGAGAAATGAACGTTCTCGTTACCGTTAACGGGTTTCAAGGCATCTTGCTCCATCGTTCATGGCTCCTACACCCCCTTCCGTGGACGTCCCGGAACCTATGCAGTTGGGAGGTAACAAGCTGTCTGCTGCTGAAAAACAACGTCGGCGCAATGCCGGTCTCTGCATGTACTGTGGCAATTACGGTCACATATTACCCCAGTGTCCCCACAAGCCGGGAAACGCCAACTCCCAATGAAATCCCAGAGATTTTCATTGGGAATACTGACACTTTCTCCCATCGTAAAAGACGTACTTCCCACCAGAATAATGTTGCCAATAACACTGACTGGAGAGGGTTTTCACACTCAAGCACGGGCGTTCATTGATTCCGGTTCCGCAGGCAATTTCATGGATGAGACTTTTGCTAGACGGAACAATATTCCATTTATCAGTAAGAAGACGCCAGTAGGTCTGGAGGCTATTGACGGTCGACCTCTACAGCCGGCATTCATCACGCTACAGACGGTGCCTCTCCTACTGCAGTTCGTCGACGTCCATACGGAGATCATTACTCTCGATGTTATCCACACTCCCTCTGTTGAGCTGATTTTGGGTCGTCCTTGGCTTCAACTCCATGAGCCTCGCATCGACTGGACGGATCGGGAACCTATCCAGTGGAGTGCTCCTTGTGCCAAACATGTACCAGGATTTTCCAGAAGATTGGTGGGTTGACTACCCTGCCAGAGAAGGTCGATTCCCTACCTTCTGTGTACTGGAATTCCGTGATGTGTTTGACAAAGCACGTTCCGAGGTCCTACCTCCGCACCATTCGTTCGACTGTCCTATTGACCTACTACCCGGGGCACCTCTTCCCAGAGGACGATCCTATCCTCTCTCTCTCCCAGAGACTAAAGCCATGAACACTTACATTGCAGAGAATTTAGAGAGAGGTTTCATCCGAAAGTCTTCCTCTCCAGTCGGAGCAGGCTTCTTTTTTGTCAAAAAGAAGGACGGTTCTCTTCGTCCATGCATAGACTACCGGGGTTTGAATAACATCACACACAAGAACCGCTACCCACTGCCCTTGATACCGGAACTCTTCGACCGTCTCCAGGGAGCAACTATCTTTTCTAAATTGGATTTAAGAGGTGCCTACAATTTAGTAAGGATACGTGAGGGGGACGAGTGGAAGACTGCTTTTAACACCCATGACGGCCACTACGAATACCTGGTCATGCCGTTCGGTCTGTGCAACGCACCAGCAGTTTTCCAGGATTTCGTCAATGAGATTTTTCGGGACATTCTTAACACATTTCTTATCGTTTACCTAGATGACATCCTAAACTTTTCTAAATCTCCTCAAGAACACATCAAACACGTTCAACAAGTGCTGTTACGCCTCCGGGAGAACCATCTCTTTGCGAAATTGGAGAAATGTCAGTTCCATCTCAAGTCGGTGGCTTTTTTGGGATAAGTTATCTCTGACTCCGGATTCAATATGGATCCAGAGAAACTTAAGGCTATCTTGGACTGGCCCCGTCCGACCACTCTCAAAGCCGTGCAACGCTTTCTAGGTTTTGCAAATTATTATCGACGCTTCATTCGCAATTTTTCTTCTACGGTATCTCCCATAACTGATCTCACTAAGAAGGGTGCAGATCCTTCATCATGGTCTGAGACCACCATACGGGCATTTAATCTGCTAAAAAAGGCTTTTATGTCTGCCCCTATCCTCACCCACTCAGATCCTAAACTTCTATTTACCTTGGAGGTAGATGTCTCGGACATCGGGGCTGGGGCTGTATTATCCCAAAGGACCTCTCCCCTAGCCAGACTACACCCATGTGCCTTCTTCTCGAAGAAATGTTCATCCGCAGAACGGAATTGGCGATCAAGTTGGCATTAGAAGAGTGGAGACATTTCTTAGAGGGTACGGAGACACCTATAAACATACTCACAGACCATAAGAATCTTCTCTTCTTAGAAGGGGCACGTCGTTTGAGCTCTCGACAAGCCCGCTGGGCACTATTTTTTTCACGATTCAATTTTCTTATCTCCTTTATTCCTGGCTCCAAAAATCTAAAGGCGGACGCCCTGTCTCGACAGTTCCTGGCAGAGGACAAGTCTGAAGAACAGCTAGAGACAATTATTCCCTCTAGATGTATCCTGTCCGCCAACTCCTTTGATATTTTGGACAAAATTCGATCCAAACAATCACAAGTTCCGAGGGGGCTCAAGATTCAGGAGGGAAGACTCTACACGGCACCCCAACACCGCAAAAGGGTTCTCGAGTGGTGCCATTCCTCTAAATCAGCAGGACATCCAGGGATACGAAAAACCAACTACCTTGTTCAACGTACCTTCTGGTGGCCAGAGAGGGCTAAGGATGTGGAGGAGTTTGTTAAAGCGTGTGGCACGTGCGCCCGCAACAAAGTACCTCGGGTCAAACCAGCAGGTCTTCTTCTTCCCTTACCCATTCCAGATCGCCCCTGGAACCATATTTCTATGGACTTCATTGTAGAGCTCCCAGACTCCAAAGGAAAGAATACGATTCTTGTGGTCATTGATCGTTTTTCCAAACAGACTCACCTTGTTCCCTTGAGGGGCCTTCCAAATTCCTCCAGGCTTGCGGATGTTTTCATCCAGGAGATTTTTCGTCTTCACGGAGTGCCTTCAACCATCGTCTCTGATCGTGGGTCCCAGTTTGTGCCAAGATTTTGGCGAGCCTTTTCCCGTAAAATGGGTATTTCACTTCAATTCTCCTCGGGATACCACCCACAGACCAATGGGCAGATGGAGAGGGCCAACCAAAACCTGGAACTATACCTTCGGTGTTTCATAACCTATACACAGGATGATTGGGTGGATCTGCTTCCTTGGGCTGAGTTTGCTCTTAACTCCCTTCGCAATGACTCCACTCAAGAATCTCCCTTCTTCATAAATTGTGGTTTTCATCCTTCCCGCCTACCCTTCTCCCCTCTATCCTCAGGAGTACCAGCGGTTGACAAGCGCATCTCCCAGCTGAAAGACTTATGGACGAGGATTCAGGAGAACTTAAAGGTGGCTACAGGGAGACAGAAACTCCAGGCAGGCCGCCTTCGACGCCCGGTTCCGGAATTCGTCCCAGGAGACAGGGTTTGGCTTTCTTCAGGAATATCCGACTAAAGGTTCCTACCATGAAGCTAGCACCTTAATTCCTTGGTCCCTTTCCTGTGGTCAGGAGGATTAATCCTGTGGCTTAACGCCTACGCCTTCCACCCTCGATGAAGATTCCGTCAGTCTTTCATATATCGTTGCTTAAACCAGCATTCCAGAGTCCTACTTTTCTAAGACCATGTCTCCCCCACTTCCTCTTCTGATCCAAGGTCAACAGGAGTACGAGGTTCAGGCTATCCTGGATTCTAGGATTTCCAAAGGTGGAGTAGAATACCTGGTCCACTGGAGGGGGTTTGGACCAGAGGAACGTTCCTGGATTCCCCACCGGGATCTCCACGCACCTCGACTCGTCCAGGCTTTCCATTGTAAGAATCCCTCCAAGCCATCTCATGGATGCCCGGAGGTCGTCCCTGAAGGAGGGGGGTACTGTAAGGGTCTGGGAGTCACGCCACCCTCGGTGTGCTCCTCACTCACCGGCAGCTCCGATGGGTCCTCTCGCGGCACGCAGGCAGCCTCTCTCCGGAACGCCGATCACTACGCCACGTGGGCGCGCGCACGCACGCCAAAACTCCCCTTCTACTCTCGGTCCGGCGGCTACGTTCGGGCACACCCACACCCACGGGCCCTTCCACACCCCCCCACCTTGCTGCGCTGCCATTGGACCCGCTCTCCTATATATACCTAACAGTGTCACTGACTCGTTGGCTGAGCATAGAACCAGTTGTTCTCATGACTCTCTGCCTCCCTAGTCCTGTCTTGTCCTGTTTTGTTTTTGCAGTCCTCCTCGTGTACCGAACCGGCTTCCGCTACGTCTACCCGCACCTCTGGCATCCCGAACTCGGCATACGGCAAAACGACTCTCCGCACCTCTGGAATCCCGATCCTGGCAAACGGTAAACGATTACGTCCTTATCTCTACCCCGGACTTTGCATACAGCACCCGTACCTCTCCTGCCCCGATCCGGACTCCCAGACTACTCTTCTCTCAAGACGTGCCCTCGTGGCTGTGGGTGGCGTTATATCCTATCCCACCTCAGCACCGTGGTCCCGTCTCGTTTGTGGTGAGCACGCCCTGACACAGTGATAGCAAAATTCCCAAAACGGGCAAGTAGCCGGCGGCGTGATGATTGCCTCTCTGAAAAGGCCTTACCCGGTGATTTCTTTCAGCTGCAGATAGGGCCACCTCTCCCTGCGCAAATCTCGCCCGGAATTAATGTTTTTTAATATAAATTGTACTTCTAGTGTAGAGGAGCATGGGGTCTCTGGAGAACAACTGCGTTGATTTGAGGTCCCGGGACCCCCTACTTCAACACACATCACTGCGAAATGCTCAAAGAACTAGATTGGTCATCACTCGAGTCTAGGCGCAAAGTTTACCTTTCCTGTCTTGCCTTCAAATACTTTCTTGGCAAGCTACCCACCTATCTGAACAAGCTCCTTACCCCTACCACATGCAGCACGTATTGTATTGTATTGTATGTCTTTATTTATATAGCGCCATTAGTGTACATAGCGCTTCACAGTAGTAATACATGTGGTAATCAAATAAATAACAGATAATATAAATAACAGATCATGGGAATAAGTGCTTTAGACATAAAAGTAACATTTCGGAAGAGGAGTCCCTGCCCCGAGGAGCTTACAGTCTAATTGGTAGGTAGGGAGAACGTACAGAGACAGTAGGAGGGAGTTCTGGTAAGTGCGTCTGCAGGGGGCCAAGCATTATGTATCGTGTTTAGAATATCCACAGTGCTATTCATATGCTTCTTTAAGCAAGTGTGTCTTAAGGTGGGTCTTAAAGGTGGATAGAGAGGGTGCTAGTCGGGTACTGAGGGGAAGGGCATTCCAGAGGTGTGGGGCAGTCAGTGAAAAAGGTATAAGGCGGGAGAGGGCTTTAGATACAAAGGGGGTAGAAAGAAGACATCCTTGAGAAGAACGCAAGAGTCTGGATGGTGCATACCGAGAAATTACGTATCATCTGAGATCAGACTCCAAAAGACTGTTCATGGTCCCAAGGCTCAATAAAGTATCCGGCCACTCCTCCTTCTCTTACCGTGCACCCCAAAACTGGAACAACCTACCGGAGACTCTCACATCCACCACCAGTTTAAGTTCTTTCAAAACTAAGGCTGTCTCACATTTTGATCTGGTCTGTAACTGTTACATACGCCTATAATATACATCTTCTCTAACTGTGCATGCAATGTATTGTATATAATGTATACCCTGTTCATTTATGTAACTGTATTTGTAACCATGTATTATTTGTCAGATTAACTATGTCCAGGACATACTTGAAAACGAGAGGTAACTCTCAATGTATTACTTCCTGGTAAAACATTTGATAAAAAAAAAATAATAAATAAATAATAAAGGCCCCGTTGTGGGGTGCCGGTATCTCCTATGCGTTTTATTCCCATGGTCACACGACGAGGGAAATTTAAATGCATAGGAGTTACCGGCACCTCATTACTGGGTCTGTATCTCTGGAAGCAGGGGGTCCCTTGATCTCACATCAATGTGGCTCTGCTCCGGAGACCAATGCTCATCTACACCTGTAATAACATTTATATTAAAACAGCTGCTACCCACAATAAACATTAAAAACACAACACTAATACCCACCGCCTCTACCCCTACATGATTGCTACCAGAGACCGCGGGTGTTTTGGCCCTCGTGTGGTCCCTGCGGGGGTCAACAGGTGGTCCCCGCGGGTGTCTAGGGGTCCTCAGATGGTCTCCGTGGGTTTCTTTGGGCCCTCGGGTGGTGCCCACATGTTCCTGCTGGTCTGCGGTACCAATTCTGTGTCCAAATTTTTTTTCAATACATTTGAATAAATACACTCCCCCCAAATCATACAGTACAGTAATGGGCAAAATAACTATTATCCAGATATGGATAATAGCTCATTTGCCCATTATTAAATAAAACATTAGCCAACCAGCATAAATAAAGTAAACACACCTTTCTACTTACCCCTGCCATCATAAAGGGCGTCCTCATCAGCATACTGCAGGTCCATGTCCTCCGATGCCAGCAACAATACATGAAGAAATACAATCTAATGGCCCCTAACCCCTTAATCACCTTAGCGGTTAATAACCGCTATAGTAATTAAGGGGTTAACCCACCCTCCCCCGCTACCCACCCTGTACCCATTAATGGCATAGTAGTACATCATACCATATAATATGGGCATGATAAGCCACTATAGCAGTCAATGGTCACCCTAATAAAAAAAAGCATGAAGGCCAAAAATACACAATATTAAAAGATATATATATACAAGCACCTAAACACCCCAATTAAATAAATAAAAGGACTAGCCAACCAATCAATTAAATAAATAAAAGCACTAACCAACAAAACAATTAATGAATTTTAAACACTAGCCAACAAATCAATTAATGAATTTAAACCACTAGCCAACAAATCAATTAATTAATAAAAACACTAGCCAACACATCCATTAAAACCAGTAGCCAACAAAATAAATAATTATTTAAAATGCTAAACTGTCAGAAAATTAAATAAAATGCATGCCCTCCAAATTACAAACAATTTAGGCCAAACAATAAACAGAAAAAGAAAAAACAACAATCAATAGAAAAAAAAGCATTTGCCAAAAAATGCATTGGCTGTCACTGTATTTATCTGTAACCTAAACAGGCACAGATTAATACATTATCAGTCAATGGTCAATGAAAAACAAAAAAATAAACTGTAAAAATACAATTACATACATTCAATATTTTTCTTACCTTTAGAAGCGTTGAGCCTCCGAATCCCGGTGTTTCAGGAAGCTCTCGTACCGCGACGTCATCAAAGTCAATTCAACGCCATCCACCTTGAAGATCCGGAACAGGTAAAAAAAAATCTGCTTTCTTTAATCTTCTATCACCTTCTTCTATTTTCATATGTCATTATTTCTTTCTTATCTTTTATGTTCTATTTTCATCTATCAATCCAACCCCATGGTAAGTTCCAACGGATGTTGTCTCGTCGTCTTCTTCCTGTTAAAAGAGACGTCCAGGCATTATATAAGGCCTGTGATGCCACATTTTCAGATCAGATAGTACAGCTCCAATCTGATAGGACGCTGTATCAACATCTGTTGGGACTTACCATGGGTTGGATTGACAGAAGATTAGGGGCCAATTGATTGTATTTTTGAATGTATTGTTGCTGGCATTGGAGGAAATGGACCTGCAGTATGCTGATGAGGATGCCCTTCATGATGTCAGGGGTAAGTAGAAAGGTGTATTTACTTTATTTATGCTGGTTGGCTAATGTTTTATTTAATAATGGGCAAACGAGCTATTATCCATATCTGGATAATAGTTATTTTGCCCATTACAGTATTGTATGTTTTGGAGGAGGGGGGTAGGGGAAGTTGTGTATTTATTCAAATGTATTGAGAGAAAAGAATTTGGACACAGGATTGGTACCGCAGGCCCGCGGGGACCCACAGAGATCACCCAAGGGCCCCCAGACACCCGCGGAAACCACCTGAGGACGTCCGGACACCCACAGTGACCAACCGAGGGCCCGCAGACACCCGCAGGGACCATCTGAGGGCCCCCAGACACCCGCGGAAACCACCTGAGGACCTCCGGACACCCACAAGGACCAACCGAGGGCCTGCAGACACCCGCAGGGACCATCTGAGGGCCCCCAGACACCCATGGGGACCACTTGAGGACCAACAGACACCCACAGGGACCACCTGAGGACCCCCGGACCCCTGTGGCCTCTGGTATCAATCATGTGGGCATAGACGAGGTGGGTATTAGTGTTTATTGTGGGTAGCGGGAGTGGATGAAGGAGATATTTGGCTCTTGGTGGGTAGCGGGAGGGGTTAACCCCTTCATTGCCTTAGCGGTTAGCCATTAAGGTAATGAAGTTGCCTGTAAATGCATTTTAATTGCATGGGATTCATGTTTTCGGTGCTGATATTAATGTGTATCAGCACCCGAGACTCCCAGCATCAATCAGATGCAGGAAAAAGGCATTTTTTTTCCTAAGTCCTGTCTCGCCGCTTATCAGCAGGTTCACCCCAGTCTCGCGCATCAGGATTTAAGGAGAAACTCGCCATGATAGAGCTGCGATAGGCCTCGATGTGGTAATCACGGATACTAGAATTGTACAAGTTTCAGAACCAGGCGTTTTTTTTTTCTTTGAAGGTTCAACATTTTGGCGATTCAGTCTTTTATCGCCCACTTATCAACGCTTCCAGAATCGTAGTAGGCATTTTGTCCGATAAGTGCTCGATAAGTGGCTTATGAACACTTAGCGGATTGGCCCCTAACAGTCTATGCAGATCACTGGGGCCCACAGTCTTAGTATGGCCCATCCCTGCCACTAAGAATTCAGTAGTGCTACTTTTCACTGCTCGTGAGCTTTCATCATCAAGCAGGGAAAGATTGGAACCCAACAACCATAGCACTCTTCCTATGTATGGGGCATAAGGTGTGTGTGTGTGTGTGTGTGTGTGTGTGTGTGTGTGTGTGTGTGTGTGTGTGTGTGTGTGTGTGTGTGTGTGTGTGTGTGTGTGTGTGTGTGTGTGTGTGTGTGTGTGTGTGTAGGGGGCTGTAAGGTGGTGTGGAGGGGATGTGGAAGGGTCATAGAGGTACAGTATGTAGGAGACTAGAGGAGGTGTAGGGCCCAGATTTTTTTTTTGTCACATGGGATCACTGTCCACTCATTCTGCCCCTGCAGTGAAATATGGGAAAGTTAGAATGGAGAGGGGAGTTATGGAAGGTGAAAACAATAGGTATCATGCAGAGAGGGTCCATTGGGATGGGGTCCTGATTAAATGATATTTAATTGAATTACAATAATGTATAAGAATATTTCGCTCTAGATGCCTGGCTGTTCTGCCTGTTAGTGCTTTGTGACCACATGTAAATGTTTGTCTCAAATTTTTTGTGTACAGAAGATGACCTGCTACTTGCAAAAGTAAAGAGTTTCTAGAGAGTAAAAGGTTTTCTTCAATAGTTTTTTGTCTACATAATGCTATTTTCTGACTTTTGCCATCAGATGGGCAATAAAATATAGATTTAAAAAATGGATTAATACTGTGTAGCCCCTTTCCCCCATGTCTAGGGTGACTATGTGTGGTGCACTGTTACCTGTAGGCTCGCAGGAGGCCTGATCCTCCACTGCAGGGAGCCTAGGGTGTATCTGGTTTGTCCGGTGACAGCGCCTCCACCTGTGAAGGATCCAAGCACAGCTTGATACCTCATGTACTGGACCTAATACAATACACACACAAACATATATATATAGTTAAAAAGTTTACTGAACGCATCTAAGAACATATATATATCAGAATAACATATACAAGGTAGGCCTCGCAAGGCTGTAACCCCACAGTTTCCCCCAACCACCTTGCCCACACCCTGGCGGGGTTTCCCCCAAAGTACTGAGGTGCCCTGGGCACCCAACCACCCGGAGCAATCCCATCCAAAGTGTTTGACAGCGCTGCCCACAGTAAGAGTGTTGTTTCTGGTGCACTTGTTGAGGTACCTGCCCAGGTGCTCCAACACCCGGGTATGGCCAAATAGTAAAAAGGGGATCCAGCGACATCATCGTCAGCGAAGATGTCCGCCTCAGCGTGCGGTGGACTCCCATTAGGAGGGTCCCACCATGTAGAGAGTCTCTATTTCAATGGTGGCCTGTCCCAGACCACAGGCTGCAGATACTGCATGGCATCTTGCTGCTGTGTCCTTGACACTGTATATGCTATAGGGGCAATGTCCCTATCTAGAGGGGCTGTCCCTGTAATAATCATAATATAGGTGGGAGTCGGGGCCCTGCTGGGGCCTATAAGGGAGTCTCTGACCTAGTGCAGGGGCCACTGGTGTGTGTGCCACTGACACTCTGCACACACACCTCACCTTTCTGTGTCCCAGCTCCAACTGGCATGGTCCTTGAAGTGTGCCAAATGTATCTATCTGGGAGCAGGGTAATCCGGGAGCCCTATTGGCTCTGTCGCGCCATGTGACCTGCAGCCCCAGTGCCTTCTTGGGTCTGTAGTCCCCGCAGAGCACTTTCCCTGAGATGGCCGCCGCTACCTGTCTCTACTGTGCATGCGTGATTATTCCTGAAATGGCCACCACGTCTTGCAGCAGTCTGCGCAACTTGCACTGCACATGCACATGCACATTATGTGCAACTGCACATAATCAATATGGCGGCACCCTTTAAAGGGAGCCGGCACAGACCTCCAGCGACCTGGTAGCCCCGCTACCTGCCTGCTGCACTCCTACAGCTACCGGCACTCGCCGGGTGCACCCGCTCCTTTCCACTGCTGTTCGGAAGGTAAGGGAACTAAAGGGGGACCCCCAAGGGGACCCAGGCTATAACTGTACAGAGTTAATAAACACACAGATACCCAGCAAGCTCTTAGAAACCCCCCAAATTTACCACACAATATATATATGTATATAAGTGTTAAAAGGAGTGCTACTGGGCATGGCTAAATGTATATAACAAGAAACAAAGAAGTCCAGAGCAACATCCATTGTGACAAAACTACACAGTGAAATACCTACATATCTGTTGAAAATGGTTATTTAGTTAACCCTTTGGCCAAAGCGTATAAGCCTGCGAGCCACATCAAGGCATGACCAATTCGCAGGTCCTAACACTAACTGATTAAAATTATTATTTACCTCTATAATTAGAGGAAGAATGGTCCTGGCATTAAACCTGTCACAACCAGCTACATTTTGCTGCTGTTATACAAAAGAATCTCTGGGATATACCACCTGAGTTGCCCTAAAGACATTAGCCGAAGGGCAGCAAAAGGGTGTCGCAATTTTCTGCCATTCGGCGCTGTTACCGCTGGTCGATTATTGGGGGTGGGGGAAGTATTTCAGATGCATATTGAAGAATTTCAATCTTCACACACTATCCCACTCTCACGGTGTTTCCTCCGCATAATCCTACTTACCACTTCCCAAACGCCAACTCGTTCAGTTAACAACCAGCTATCAGAAACACACCAACTTCTCATCCCCCTGTACCCTATGTTTCCACTTACCCTTCCTTATAAATTGCAAGCTCCTTCAGGCAGGGCCCTCCGTACCTACTGTATCAATGTGTGTTTGTTTGTTCCTTATGTTTTTTTTGTTCTCCCACCCATTTTTCAGAATATGTTGGTGCCTTATAAATAAATGATAATAATAATAATTTCTTACACAGACCCCAGCAAGGACGGATGACACTGGGTCATATTCAGTGGTGGGATTCAGCCGGTTCACACCGGTTCGTGTGAACCTGTTCCTAAAGTTTCACAAGTTTGTCGAACCGGTGCTTAATTCACTCACTTGTGCGGGCGGCAGGCAGCATCTCCCAGCATCTTTCCCCTGCATATCTTCTCAATATGGCAGCACGGGGTCAAATGGCACTGCATTGCCATGCCAACGGGAAAACAACGTGACATAACCGCATGACATGACACCCATTGCTACGACAATGACGCCCATTGCTAAGTGACGTCACGTGCGTCGCATTGTCATGGCAACACGATGCCATGTGACGCCGCGCGGCCATATTGGGAACATTTGCAGGGGGAGCATGCTGGGAGATGCCGCCCACCAAAGAGTTGCAGAGGGAAGATGCCGGGAAGACGCCGCTGAAGATAAGAACCGGTTACTAATATTTCTTACTCCAACCACTGGTCATACTGTATTTACTCACTGGTGCTGTTCCACAAAGGCACCTTCCAGTACTGCAAGACACTTTAAAGTCCATTCATTTAAATGGGTTGTAAGGAGTCTTCGAGCACCAGAAGGTGTCCTGTGAAATAGCACTGCTTAGTAATTGTGGGCAACTACCTCTTTGCCAGCAGTGAGCGAAGGGGTGTCCACCTTCAGTTACTGCTGATGAGATCATAATGGCTAGAACATTTTATTTGCTGAGAACTGATTTCCCTATTTTCTTATCTGAGCGACAGCTTACCACAGGTGTGGTCTATATGTCTGTCTACCTGGGCTCCATTGCCACTTCTCAGCCTTGGCCACTGACTCAAGATTCGCTGGCTAAGACCTGTACTTTTATTGCTCTGCAATGTATAACATAGTATATTTTTAAACAGCAATGACAACGTCTGATGTTAAAAAACAAATATGTGAATAAACAGCAGCTATATTTCACATTTCTGACTTGCATTCTCTGTATATCAGAATTACATTACCTAATATTTACTGCATACTAAGAAGCAAGTTTAGGGGATACAGCCAGCGTTTGTCCTTACTGACTTGATCGTGCTTACCAGTGAAAGCATTAAACGTGATTCCGTTTTTCATTAGGTGATTGTAGTATGTGCAAGATGCTCATAAAAACATACAAGGCAGATTAACTAGTCTGAACATATCAAGCAAACGTGTTTGTGAATTTCTGTAAGCTCCTTAGCAGAAAAGACATTAGCTTGATTTACAGGTGACAATAAAAGTAGAACAAAATCACGATTAAAGAATATAGTATAATTGAGATTAAAAAAAACCCTGCTACAGCATGTAAATTGTTGAGGGGCCGTCAATCATAACTTATGTTTTTTCTTTTCTTTTTACACTGAAGGAGGGTCAGGCCATATGATGCAAACGGGGGGTGAAATATTTATGTCATCAAAAGAGACACATGTAAGAAAAAATTCTAAGCAAAGGTATAAGAACAAAAGAAGACTTAAAACAAAAAAAAAATCCAACTGATAAATGCATATTAAAGCTGCAGTTCAGTCTCTTTTTTTTTTTTTTTAATTTATTTTTTTACTTCAATAGTTTCATGTGTGCAATCTCTAATTACCTAAAGAACTGCATAGCTGTAGGTCAATTCGTTCTCCATGTATTGATAGGCGAAATTTGGTGACATAATTGGAGCTGGCATATGTTTATATTCTGTCTCTGTCACTCAGTGGAAGCTCATGAATATTCATGAGCACTCCTGCACTGACATGTGCTAGAGGGAGGGCAGGGCTGACAAAGGGGTGTGCCAGGGCTTGTGACAGGACATGAAGGGGCAGTGCCTTAGCAAATGGTTGTTAAAATAGAATACAAGAAAATTGGTCTTTCAAAGTTGTTTTTTTAAAAACAGAAAATGCTAAAAGTATTTTTTCTTACTACAGAACTGATTTATTAAAAAAAACCCACATGCAGGATATTGACTGAACTGCAGCTTTAATATAAAATAAGATAATTAGAGGAAGAATAAAGCATCTTAAAAGAAAACGTTTACCACCATTCCTAGAGGGTCTTGTAGCATGTTCCTGTGCAATGCTTGACTATGGGGGTAATGCGAGGGCAGGACCTTATAAACGTGTGAGGGAGTCACATGGTGTAACAACTAATCATATTGGTTGTTTTACCACCCTTCCATACTGTATAATGTCATGGGGGAAAAAAGGTCCCTGTATTGTCTGACATCATATGTAAGGGAGGTAACAATGTGGTAGAGAGTCACTCCATTGGTCCACTCTATCCACAATATGATCTACTGTAGATGTTATTTATAGAAATAACTTGTAGTAATTAAAAATCGAACGTTAAAGAATGTTTTAAGTAGCACAGTAACTTAAACCAAATGATAGATGTTTATAAGAACAATCTGATTAAAGAAAACATTGTTACATTTTAAATGTATGTTGGTGTAACCTTTCTTGCCCGGCTCTAAAGGCGTTTACATCGAGTTGGATATATATATATATATATATATATATATATATATATATATATATATTACTGTATATATATATTACTATATATATATATATATATATATATATACAAGGCTGTGCTCAGTCTCATACCTTTGCAGGGTGGTGGATTCATGCAGGCTGGGTGTAGATATGCAGATGTTACAATGAAGGGCGCCAGGAACTTTTACACATCCACATACAAGGGAAGGTTTCACATAGACATTAACTGGTGTCAAACAATATAGTTACTCTGTTCTCCTTCCCTTGGTAGCTCTTACTCCTACACTTGGGAGGTACTTATACCTGTGTCCTTTAGGAATGTTAGATTGACAATCTCTTGTATAGCTTCCTCAATGACAATTTATCTGGTGGACCCTGTTTGGGACACACTTTAGTCTCCGGGATCAGTATGTGGACGGAATTCTTCTTCTATACTTAACAGATCAGGAGTTTACTGAGAACTTGTTGATAGTAGTACACTCTATCTTCAGGGATCAGTATCTCGTCAATCTGTACACTGTCTTCCTCATCCATACCTATTAGACCGGGACTATACTAGGGACCTTCCGGTAAGCCCGATTCAACTATGCTTCAGAAAACTCCCTCCTGAGCACTTGCCTGCTCCTCTTCTGGTCAGAAAAAAAATCTCTGTTCATTACTGTGGGCTCTATCTGTGAAAGGACACATTCGCTAACTGAAAACAACAAAGGTGACAGGACATCCTTACTACATATACACTCAAACCTGTATACAGTACATTACATACAATGAGGCCCTCTCCAACTGCAACTTCAGAGGAACCTGATTCTAGAACACTAGTGAGCACTATGTATATCCTCCCATCTCCCTATGTGAAATCACTGGTTCCAAAACCTACTGGGTAGTGGCTGTCCTTTCTGCAAATCATCCTGAATCACATGATGGGGGGGGGAAGTAAATCTGTGTGACCCCACACAGTTAACCCTCTAGGTCAGGGGTGTGCAAAGAGGGGGGTGCGAGAATTTCCAGGAGGGGCGCGGTGGCTACAGATGTCCTGCACACCCCCAAGGCACTTACATTAAATGCTGGCGGGAACCACGCAGCTTCTACCTGATCTTCGGCAGCGTGTCGCCATGACAACAGCATCAAATGACATCGCGAGGTCACGTGATGCCACGTTGCCATGGCAACGTGACATCACATGACCCTGCTATGTCATTTGACACTGGAGCTGAGCAGGAGAGGGGGGCGCGAGCCGGGAGGTGAGCATGCAGGGGAGCACAGAATCAAAACTTTGCACACCCCTGCTCTATGGTCCTTAACCCTTTAACAACAAGTAGTCCCTAGCAGTGGGGTTACATTGGTAACACAATTTTGTAGCACAAGTTGGTAACACAAAACGGCAACAACATACGTTAAATCTAGCACTTACTGACAGAAATAACTAATGGCTACTACAGTACATGCTCTTACAAGAGATTAAAGTAAATTAAAAAAGAATCTTAAACTTTCTACTAAGCTTTAAAAGTAATTATCAAATAAAATTAGCATTAATGTGTGTGTGTGTGTGTGTGTATATATATGTAGCCGTGACCCTTGATTCACCCCGAGCAATGGGAGGTTGCGCTTGCAAAGAGTAGTTGCAGAGCCCGCGAAGGAGGAGAGTACAATTTGGCGGGAGAGGAGCAGTCCCTTGACCCAGCAGCCCTATGGGGATGGTCAGGTGAAAGCGGTTAGCCTATGGGAGGAGGAGTTGCCAGACATACAGGCAGTGGTTACGCGCACGTGGAGTTAGAGCTTCGCGGAGAGACGAGGAGACGGAGATACTGCGCTGGGAGGCTGTACTCCCAGGCGCAGGCCAGGTGCCCCCGGCCCAGTTAGCCCTGAGTCACCGTAGAGACAAGCTGAGCTAGGGACACCCTTAGTAAGGGTTTTACCCCCTAACTAGTAGTGTTGTTCGGGACTATTCTGTCGAGAAGGAGATCGGACTCAGACCCCGTAGAGTGGCCCGAGTTCGAGAAGAAGCGCCCCGGATCCTAGCAAGGGCAAGAGCGTGATGCCCTCAGAGACTCTTTTCGAAGAATCGTAGCAGTTCCAAGCACCGGAGTGCTCGGCAGGTATTTCATCAAGTGCACCAACTCTACCTTTCAATCACCTAAGACATAGTGGCTGCGCAGTCACCCATACACATACATACGACCTGTGGGAGCGGGAGAACTGATTAGCGTATCTGGATACGGGGTGGGATCACCCGGTGGCGGGCTTGGGGAAAGTGTTGTGGGCATCCGCCGAGGCGCAAGTTATTGTTGGCGTCCGCCGAGGCGCAAGTCATTGTTGGCGTCCGCCGAGGCACAAGAATGTTGACGCCCTCTGTGGCGTGTTAAATGATGTGTACCAGCATACCGGAATGTCATGGCATGTAATGTATCGTAAGGTTAATCTATCAGTAAACGAGATTGGTTTTAGAACATGGTCGTGTAAGAGTAATTCTTGTATAGACGTCCTGCGAAGACTAACTCCCCCTTTGGCGGGATCTGTCGCAGGTGGAGGCGCTGCACCGAACCTATATATATATATATATATATATATTGTATGCACCCCAGGCTCTCCGTGGCAGAGGCTCGGGCCCTGTGAGCCAGCAGGTAACACAGCACAGAGTAACAGCTTGCCAGTGATAGGAAGCAGGGTTACATATTTATATATATATATATATATATATATATATATATATAAATATACTGTATATATATATACATACTTACAGTACAGTCCATATCTTCATCTTCAGTCCTCGTCAATCCACTGCTGGATGAAGGCCTTCCCAATTATCTTCCAGGTACTGAGGTTACAAGCCTCTCTTCAATACATTGCTCCAAAACAATCCTGATTTCATCCTCCCATCTTAATTTTGGTTTGAGTCTTTAAATTCCACTTTGAATCCAGTCGAGTACCATCGTTGTCCAATGATGGTAATTTCATGGTCATTCTTGCGATATGTCCCGCCCATTGCTATTTTAATTTCTTTACTCTTGTGATGATGTCACAGACTTTTGTTTGGTTTCAAAACCAATTATTATTTTTCCTGTCTCTTCAAGTGATACTCAGCATACAGTACAACTCTCCATATTTGTTAGAGTTGTCTGAAGCTTCTAAATTATTTTTGCATTCAGTGTCCAAGTTTAACGTCAGCATCGGCAGAATACACTCTCAGAAACAGGACAGACAGCTAGACACACACACACCATACAACACAGACAGCTAGACAGCTGCATGCATGCAGCAAGCACGTTCGCACAACAGGACAGACAGCTACACACACAAACACACACACTAAATAGGACAGAGACACACACAATAGAATAGAAACACAAAGGACATACAGACGATAATCACCATCTGATCCCAGCTCTCTTCTGTCCATGCTATTTTCTCCCCCCCCCCAGGAGGCTTGGTCCAGCCCCCAGGCAATACTGGGCATGCTCCTGACCCCTTATTCTGAATGGCTTTATTACCCTGCAGCAGCCAATCATGGTGGAGAAAATTGCCAGCCACCTGGCAGATCTTTTTCTTTCTCCCTGCTCTGGGAGAGGGGAAAACCCATGGCACCCTTTTAATACCTGTGGAATCCCGGTTGATAAACATTGCTCTACTAGTAGTATACCAGACAAACAGTCAAGTTAACACAGTTAGGTTACTTGTGTGAAAACTATGACTTAATGCAGAACGCAGGTCACCACTGGCACACTTGTGTAGTAGTGAATCCCCAGAACAAAGTCCAGTGCGTCAAAAGAGATCTTCAATAACAGTGGGTTCACAGATAGATTGGCTGTTAAACCCAGGAAGACATAACTGCATGAAATAATTAAATACATGCCAGAGACTTGTGGTATGGTCAGCAAACAACCTACAGTGTAAATAACTCCTATTAGGGTAAAAAACACAGGTCGCACGATGTTGCCTTAGAGGGGGTCGGTAATCACGGCCGTGACACAAGGGCAGGCACCTATCAGACAAGGAGCCGGTGTCACCTGGTGTGCACTGCAGTTAAAATTGCGTAGTATAAATGTAAGCGTGAAGTACTCACAACCTCCACAAGATTTGTCCAGCGGTTAGTCTTTGGCGTTGAGCATCCTATACGTGCCCTAAGGATGATGTCTTTTAATTGTGCTGTTATGGTGGAATAAAACCTTTTTCATGTGATCCAGCCTCCATCCTCTCTTTTTTGCTGTACAACACTCTACTTTCCCCCGTGGGAATACATCCGGACTCTTGTGTAGTACTCTTCAAAGAAACATGCTGTGGTTCCCTCAGACGTGGGACATAAAGGCTAAATGTACAGATAAAAATAAAATACTACTCTCATCCAGCTTCCATCCCAAAGGTACCAAAACAGGTTTTCCTAGGGGCCAAATCCTTAGTCTTATGAGGAATGTATCTAATGATCAGGTATATAAAAAGAGTGCATGAAATTAACTTAAAGTTCAGTGATAGAGGATGTAATAAGGAATACCTAATCAGACAGAGCTGATCAAAGTGATTAATTTCCCATTTTTTCTAACGCGCTACTAACCAAAAAACTTAGTACTTGTAACACTTGCGCTGCCCACGAGCAAGACAGGACCCCAGTACTGAGGTAGGGAAGTAGTAAACAATGCACCCACAGCAGCGGAAGAGTGCCTGGCAGGCGGATTGTCAAACAAAGCCGGGTCTGGGTTGGAGAGAGTGGGTTAGTGGATACTTGCAAAGGTCTTGGAATGGAGAGTTCAGAATAGTCGTCCGCTAGCCGTGGTCGGGGGTTGGAGAGGTCAGAATCGTGGAAGTCCGTATAGCCGTGGTCTGGGGTTGGAGAGGTCAGAATTGTGGAAGTCCGTATAGCCGTGGTCTGGGGTTGGAGAGGTTAGAATCGTGGAGGTCCGTATAGCCGTGGTCTGGGGTTGGAGAGGTCAGAATTGTGGAAGTCCGTATAGCCGTGGTCTGGGGTTGGAGAGGTTAGAATCGTGGAGGTCCATATAGCCGTGGTCTGGGTTGGAGATATCCGCAAGGTCGAGGGTAAGCCGGGGTCAGTATCCAGAGAGGTTCCAAGGTCAAGCCGGGTCGGTACACAAAGGGTTAAACTGCAAGATAAAGACAGAACAAGGAGCAAGGCACAACAGATGAAGGAGCTCAAGGCTACAAGTTATGCTCAGCAATGACTGTGTCAGGAATCCACTCCTGGGTTTGGCTGGAGCCCATCCATCTGGAGCTTTGCAGGTTCCAGACAAACTATTCCCTGCTTCTGCAATCACCTGCCTCCTGCTGCCTCCTGTGCAGCTCTGGCCTGATTGGCCTCCTGCGCTATTTAGTGCCTGCCCCGCCCTCAGGAAGTTGCTGGACATAGACTTTGCAATCCAAGTTGCAAGTGACTGTGCTTGTCACAGACTCCCTGTTTGGCCTGCTAGGCCTCCTTGTGCCTGGTATCCTGCTTCCAGTCCCCTGCTTCACAAGGCCTTCTTGCTTAGCAGCCCCGGCGCTGCTTTCCTTGTTCCTGGTAGACTTCGCCGCCACGCTGAAGCGGCTACGCTGGTGTCCCCAGTGTTTCCTGTGGCGTGTCTGCACCCCTGGTTCCTGTGGCCTTCCTGTTGGCAGATCCTGTTTCCAGTGGTCTCCACCACTCTCGGCTGTACCCGGCTAGGCGGTGCCGTTTTGTGCTGAAGCACTGGATTCTGCAGTTCCTGTTCCCAGTGGTCTCCTCCACTCTCGGCTGTACCTGGCTAGGGGGTGCCGTTCTGTGCTGTAGCACTGGATTCTGCAGTTCCTGTTCCCAGTGGTCTCCACCACTCTCGGCTGTACCTGGCTAGGGGGTGCCGTTCTGTGCTGTAGCACTGGATTCTGCAGTTCCTGTTCCCAGTGGTCTCCACCACTCTCGGCTGTACCCGGCTAGGGGGTGCCGTTCTGTGCTGAAGCACTGGATTTCCAGTTCCTGTTCTTATCCCTGAAGTACCTTCTACCAAGATTTCCTGTTGATGACCTTGGCTTGTTTCCTCGACCACCGCTCCTGTGCCGCCTGCCTTGACCCCTGCCTGGATAACGTTAACCCTACCTTCTCCAATCCTGACCTGGCTATGTCTGATTATGGAATCCGCACTCCAGACCTGACTCCGTGGCCTACGGTCGGTGTTTATATATCCCCACCTCAGCCCCGCGGTCCGGTACCAGTTTGTGGCAAGCACGTACGTTACAGACTGGGAGTGAGAGCAGGGTACTTATGGGAAACAGGAACCAGTAGCAAGGGAGGTGGAGCAGAGGTGCGACCTCCGCGGAGGCACGGATTGGCTGCAGGAGACAAGTGGGCTAAATGAATACTTGCCACACAGCTGGGGAGCGGTGCACGTCGTCACGTGTGTGCGCCACGTGTGAGGGAAGCGTGGCACATCCAAAGGGGCAGAGCCAAGCTCCGTGGCACACTAGAAGAGCTGCACACGCGCTCTGTAAGCAGAGCGGGGGTGCGCGCACGCGCTGGTGCCAGAGCGGAGGTCTGAGATAAGACAGGTAAGGCGGGAACACGTCACAAAGGACGTGTTCCCCGATTCCTTACAGTACTAGAGCATGTGTAGGAACTTAGGGAGGACCCATCCCAGACCTACAATGGTGACATACTGAAAGAAAACATATAGGGGAACGACAACGCAGACTAACAAAGGGTGGAAAATATGTATGGGAGCAAGTAAGCTGGCTGCCAATGTGTTAGGGTCTGTTTGACATGCTTTTTATAAAAAGGAAAGTTTTTCATTCATTTCTGAATGAAAGCAAAGCTACCTGATTTCTTAAAGCCGCAGGAAGCTCATTCAACCGTCTTTGGGCGGTTCTTGAAAAAGATCTCCCTCCAGCTTCATTGACCTTAAACCGAGACTTAATCAGTTGAGAAGCGATGGCAGATCAAAAGCCCAATTGGCTATGTTACTGATTAGGCTGTTCTGAAGGTAAGGGGGTGGCTAGCCCATGGATAGCCTTAAAGGTAAGGGTCAAGATCTTAAAATGAACCCTTTGCTCCACCAGGAGCCAGTGCAGATCTTGTAATACTGGCGAGATGTGGTCTCTCCTTGCCTTGCCTGCTATAATTTCATGAGAACTGAAAGTCTGAAACAAACTCTTTTTTTCTCCTTCTGCCTGGTTGAGCTTGCAGTGGGTGGGGCTTAGTTGATTGCTTACAGTACCTAACACACCTGCTTGGGGTGTGCCTTTGTCTTTTAAACAGAGGCTGGTATGAACCCATAGCTTGCGAGTGCTGATCTGTGTGACTGAAATTGCTATTGTGTTTCAAGTGCAGTTGTGTATTAAGTGTGGAGTTAGAACAAGGAGTTATGAAAAGGAAGGTGGGAAGCAAGGTACAGTATATTCAAGTACAGTGGCTTGTTTGCACTTTATACTTATAGCCATGGCTGGTCTAGCTATCTTTCTGACCCTCCTGTCACGTAAGTCCCAGTAGATACAGGCAGTGACAGGCTATCCTAGGGGGTTTACCCCCTCCTCATGCTGACTGCATGAGTGACCGGAGTGGAGGTGACACCGGAATCTGTGTGCAGCCAATACTGGTGCAGACCCTATGCCGACCCTTCTGAATCTCAGGAAGGAAGTGTCCAAATTGTAGCTTGAAGCTCAGCCCCTTAGGTTTCAGACCTTCAGTTCAACCTTCCCCTCTGTGGGGTGAGGAAGTGCTACTCCAGTTCCTCCTGGAGCTGGGGAGGGAAGCAAGATCCATGCAGAAGCACATGGCCTCGATTATTAACTGCTGGCCAAGCACCATCCAAGGGCCTGAAACCCTTCTCCACAAAAAGGCAACGCTGTTATACTATCATGCAGTGGCTACTATAATATAGACCTAATTTATATACTCCTGGCTGAGTTGCGGTCTATTATCCAGGGGTATTGGAGCAATAAGAACTGTCATGGTAGGTACTGCATGCAGCATTGCCTTAGCCTACTATGTCTGGTGGCGCTGTACCACCCTGAAGAAAACGTAAGGATCACCATAAGCCTGTCCTGGTCCCCACCCCATCGCAGACTCTCAGCTCTCCTGTACCCTCGCAGGTATGCACGCACCATGTCATCAGTAGTAGCAACAGCATGTTTCCAGAGAAGGGGGAAACAGGGCTACAATTGGAGGCGCTGCTGAGATCAGGACAGGCTTTCAGAGAGACTTTTGTGGTCAGCAGCAGTTAAAGAGGCAGGGATTGGGCCCCTGATGCTACCCCAGGGACACCAAGCACCCATTCCGCGTTAAGGAAGGGGGGAGTCTCTCCCTGAGGCGTCACCAGGGAGGGGGCTGCCCAAACCCTTACCCAAGACAGACTAAGTTGGGGCACACCCCGAGGGTATGGTACCAGGGAGCGTGTTACTCTTCATCAAGGATCCAAGACAGGGCCAGGACAACCCTTACCACGTACCGCGAGGACCCCATGATACCTGTGCAAGACATACAGTGCAGTTGGGGCGCATCCTGGGGGTATGGTACCGGGGAGTGTGTTAACCTTCATCATTACCCTGAACATGGGCCAGGGCCCTTACAGTGTACCGTGAGGACCCATGGGTATCAATGCACGATGAACTGTGCTTCTGGGGGCGCACCCTGTTGGAAAATTATCCAGGGAGCGTGAACATCTCTGTTCTACAAGGAATGGGCCTCTCACAGTGTACCGTGAGGGACTTTGTGCACCTTAAAGGCTCTAGACTTTTCTACAGGTCCAAAAAGAGTAAAAGAAGCGGGCCCCTGATGTGCTACCGGGGACCCCGTGTAATTGTATTCTAGCTCCGTTGCAGTGCATTCAGAGTCGAGTACTCTGCAAGTGCTTGTTCATGATGGTATTCCTGCCGAAATCGCGGGACCGCGTGGTGTGGCAAACAGCTCACTTTATGGTTGTCAGGATCCGTGATCCTCGGTGCGCTCGGCGTGCTCCTCGCTTACCTCAACCTGCGAATGGGTGTTCCGCTTCTCCCGTCTCCTGCAACACATCTCGCCCGCCGGCGAATACCAGCATTCCATCTAGGGGCGCGCGCAGACCACACTCTGCACTAAATGCCGTCCCTGCTGGCCCCGCCTCCAGGCTACGCTCGCGCTGTGACGCCACCGTCACGCAGCACGCACCCGCTATGCACGGCACTTGCACACATGCGCAGAACCTTCCTTGCTCCTTTGCCTATTCCAAACCTGTTGCTAATTCCTCTGCCTAAGTATACACCAGTGCTTATTTTCTCCAGCCAACCACAGCCAGGCAAACTACTGAGTATGCTCTCCTCTCATTGGACAATCTCCCTTTATATGCTCAGCTGCCACACTGGCAAATTGGCTGAGCATAAACCTTCCTATGAGCGAAGTGTTCACTGCTGTCTTGACTCCACAGTCATGTCCTGCTCCTTGTTCCTGACCGTAGCTTTTCCTCCAGACTCCGCTCTTCTGTTCTCCTGACCTTGGCTATGTACAACGACCCGCTCCTCTCCAATACTGACCTCGGCAAAGTACCACGACGATCCGTCTTTCTCCAATCCAGACCACAGCTAAGTACCCCCTACGATCCGCTACTCTCCAATACCGACCTCAGTAAGTATTACTGACCATCCAGACCTCTCCTACCTCGACCAATCTACACTCCAGACGTGCCCACGTGGCTGTGGGTTGGTGTTGTATCAAATCCCCACCTCGGCCTCGCGGTCACACCTTGTTTGTGGTGAGCACTCCGTTACAATGTGGTCTACTTAGATTTTGTCGTTTCTCTCCAGAAGGACTTCAATAGACTGGAAACTTGGGCAGGTACACGGCAGATGAGGTTTTATACAGATAAATATAAGGTTATGCATTTGGGAAACTAGAATAAAGAGGAAACTTACAAATTAAATGGGGAAAAATTAGGTGAATACTTGATGGAGAAGGACTTAAGAGTGGCGACTGTGATAGCAGATACAATAGATATCTTCATAAAAGGGTTGGACATCTTTTTAGAAATTAAAGGTATACAAGGAATTTCCGAATAGGTAAACAAGGGAAGGATGTTGATCCAGGAAGAAATCTGATTGCCATTATTTGGAGTCAAGAAGGAATTTAATTTTCCCCTTATGAAACAGCATATGATGATTTTTCACTCATTTTTTTTATTTGCCCTCCCTGTGGATCAAAATACTGTCAATAAAAATATAGGATAAAGTATATATCGTGTAAATTTAGCATATATTGGATTTGATGGATATATAGTATATATTTTTTGAACCTCATCTACTATCTAACTATGTAACTACAGTATGTAAGATGGGCAGTAGCATTTTTCACCAACTGCGGGGCTTTGATATCTTTTTGGAGACCCATCAGCAGACAATTTGCACAATACAGTCTGGAGAGGACCACGGCCAGTGCTACTATCTGTAAATTGGTTTGCGAGAGGAACACTTTAATTTGTCTTAGCCTATAGATTTGGAAGGAACAGCTTTTCACAATAGATGCAGTATGAGGCTGATCAATTAATCTGTTTGTGCTTTAGGGCCTATCAGGAGCAGCTCGGATTTAGAGGCATTAAGTTATAGCCAATTCAGTGCTATCCAATTAGAGGTGTCACTAAGGCAATTATTCAGACTGTTCACACTGATGATAAGATTGTTGGAGATGTCCGATATCAACTGGATATCATCTGCGTACTGATGGTACTAAATTAGTTTTTCAACAAATAATGTCCCCTGGGGCTTTAACATATACAGCTCAACCCCATTATAGCGTGATCCGCTACAACGTGGATCTGCATATAATGCGGTGTAAGCGTGGCTCCCGGTTTCTTTTTGGCAAACTTTAATAACACACACGCGCGCGCACACACTCTCGCACACACACACACTTTTGCTACCTGTTGATTGTGTGCTCTCAGTTCTGTGCGGCTGCTGCAGTGCTGTTAGCTGCTTTGTGCTTGTGTCATGGCCCCGTTCCCCCGTCATGGGCGTGACCACCCAACCCATTTTGTCCATGCGCCCGTGCTGAAATAAGGAACCTACAGACCGCAGATCCCGGTGAAGCACCATGCACGCGCCGCCAGGATGCAAGGAACCCATGATCGTGGCAGCCGTTTTTTTTTTAAAATCGCGATTCCGGTTATAACACGGTCTAATTTTGTGGCCCCCGAGCACCGCGTTATAACGGGATTCAGATTTATATTGAAAAGAATTGGGGAGATTGTATTCAAAGAGTTTTCTTCTAGAGTGATTGTTTGACTATGGTCACTAAGAAAGGACTGAAACCAGTCCAGCACTTCACCTCTCAACCCAACATCCGATTTAAGTCTGGTAAGTAAAAGAGTGAGATCAATTGTGTCGAAAGCCGCGCTCAGGTCGAGAAGGATCAGAGCAGCGGCGGTTATCCCCTGTGAAACATTGTTACAATTCTCTAAACACAAAAATAAAAGAGACAGAATTCCATTTGTATCTACACAAATGGACAGAATATAAAAAAATAATTGATAAGTGCTAGCCAGTATTACAAAATGATATGACATATGGCAGATAATTTAACAATTATTTGTTGACAAGTATTTGGTTAGAGCTGATACCAGACGTGCACAGCTGAATACACGGCAACACCCCAATTTGAGATATTTTCTGTGCCATATTTGGAGTAACAATGATAGTATAATTGTGACGGTGGGGAGGATTTGTCCCGGGATTAAAGGGGTTACACCCCAATTGGCCACCCTCTAACCTCACCAGGGAGACAAGGGGTTAACTGGGCTGAGGCCCAGACATGTGATTTAACCCTTGTCATAACCTGAAAATGTATATTCTACTGTTCCCCTGTTTTATTGTTATAGCAGTGTCTGCATCACACACCCACTGGGATCCATCCAGGAGCACAAGGGTTAATGGTTGTATAGTGATTATAGCCCTTTGTGTAATTTTCCCGCCTTTTCAGGCACCATTTTGCAGGCTCCCATAGGCCGCCATTGGAACTCCATGTATTTCAATGGCGAATCTTGCTGTCAAGTCCTGTTCCTGAGAAGACCAGCAGATGGCGTCCGAGAGGGAGAGCGGCGGTTTCCCATTGAAAGTCAATGGGCTCATTGACTTCAATGGAGAAATCCTCGAAAGAGCTTTCCAGGAACGAGTTGGCTGCCGTCCAAACCGCAAAACCGCAAAGCGGATACATTTTCAATAAGAGAGCTTTGATCACTTAACAGTCAAGTTCAACGACAAGTGGTGTGGGAATAAACAATTCTAGAGCACCTAGAAATAAAATTCTTTCTGCCCCTAGTTCCTAGACCTCCCCCCACTCGACCACAACCGGGTCCCCGTATCCTGGACCCCCGATAAGGGTCGAACCGAGAAGAGCGGGCCGCGCCATAGGTTCCAATGGCGGCGGCAGAAACAGCTCAGGAAAACGGCTAAGTGTGAAAAGCTGAAAATTGGTAATCCATAGATCTGGTTCCGGAGGGCCCAGCGGATCAGGGTTTGGGGTATCTGTAGCCACTGCTCCGGCATCGCTGCAGAACCATCCTTGACCTGCTTGGACCAACCCGATGGAGTATCGACCCCCTTGAAGGGTCGGGACTTTTCCCATAGACTCCAATGGCGGCCAAACCCCATTGACCGGCTACGGCGGAAAAACCCCATTGACTTCAACGGCGGCGTCGCCCCGTTGAAAGTCTATGGCGGGGATTCCCATAGCCGCCAACGGCGGCGGTTTGCCATTGAAAGTCTATGGCGGCGAAGCCCGTTGTTTTCAATGGGGATTTAGTGAAAAACCGTGATTTAATTTACAGCGGAGATTTGTGTATTAAAATGTGAAACGGTTTTAAGTGTATTTGTGTATCTCCGGTTCCGAATGTCATAGCACGTCGCAAATTGGACCATAGGGTGTCCCAGTTCCGGCATTGAGAACTGGGAAGTTTGGACCTGCTGGACCTAACGGAACCGGATATTTTGATATGTTCATGTTTTATCTATCATACTGTGTTTCAAGGTATGGGTAAAACCCAGAGGAAATTCCTTTGCATACTAGGGTAGCATATGGCCAGAAAGGCGACCCAATGTCTAGGACTTGAGTATGTTTCAAAGGATTTTGTCACCTCCACTGTTTGCATGAGGGCGGAGATTACTCAAACCAGAGCAGTCTTCAAGTGTTCCATTTCACACTTCACAAACAAAGAATATCCTGCCAGGACCCCAAACTGGTAGACTAGCTGGCATTCCTGATGTAGAGGAGGGGTTATAGAAATGAGACCCCAGAGCTCTACTGCGCATGTACCGACTATCAGTGGGGCAGGGATCAAAATGTGTTCCCTTGTTAGTGAGTGGCTGGAGGTAATTGAA
The DNA here is from genome assembly GCF_040206685.1 of Ascaphus truei. Classification (NCBI taxonomy): domain Eukaryota; kingdom Metazoa; phylum Chordata; class Amphibia; order Anura; family Ascaphidae; genus Ascaphus; species Ascaphus truei. Next base: position 377,373,261 of record NC_134486.1, on the reverse strand, counting down.
AACCAATCACCTGTACTTAAGGTTAAGGATAGGGCCACAAAAGGTATATAATCTGTGGTCAACCCTTTATCCTTGGTCTGTTCTATACCATCTTGATCGCTGAGAGAAACGCTATGCACTGTCTTCCTGCCAGAGGTCTTTCATGTCTTTGGTGTCTTGATGACTATGAAGAGTGCTGTATGAACTGCCAGTCCAGATATGGCTGCTTCATCATTTCCATTTTAAGTGTCTATATTTTGCCTGTTATTTGTACATTTTGTGTGTTCACCTTTATCAAGGAATAAATTACACTGGCGACACACTTTATTCGAGCTTGGCTAGTCCCACGAATTCGGGTATACCCGGGTGTATTGAGGTTTGTGACTGTTTTCTGCCCGAGTGCATTGGGTTATTTTCCAGGCAGGGATTAAAGCATTTTATTCCCGCTGGCTGCAATACTGCACAGTATATATATATATACTGCATTACAATTCATGAATTTATGCCATCTGGTAGACACGCGAAGCATTGCAGCCTATTAAATCCTAATCATTATCATTTAACAGATCAGCCGCCCATCAGCCAGGCATGAACCCAGGCTGGGAAGGCAAACACAACGAGGCTTGTCAGAGGTGAGGAGCGGCGCATTCCAGGTATGTGCCAGGTACATACTGGGTATTTGCTCGAATAAAGTGTGTCGGTGCAGTATATTTGATCATATCTAAGTCTCGTCCCAGTTCAGACCCAGTTATAAATATATATTATCTTTTATATATTTATGTGTGTAACATACTGCCTGCCACAAAGTCACCGTGACAGGCATTACGGGGTTTGATCTAACACACACTAAATACACTAAATGCATTAACATTTTAAACAAAGGATCTTTGAACACAAATGCAGCATAAAGAATTATGACCCTAAAAATAAAAGGGAAAGAGACTGCGGTGGGCAAACATTTTTATTTCCCAATTACAATGGCACACTTTGGGAAGTCAAACAATTGGAAACAATCTGCCCCTCCCTCTCTACATCAAATAAACAATACAATTTGGCATGCGGTTTACATTGAAAAACTCTCTGCCTATCTAAATGGTTCCACCTCACAGTTCTCGCTGATTTCGGGTCTCTTGGTTTCGACATGCTGGTATATCTCCATATTTAGATTAAAATATTCTGAACGTTGTGATCTATACTATATTAAAACTGATATTTAACATTGTATATGTACAAATGCTGTATCCTTCCCTCTCCCCCTTAATCTCCCCCCTTTTGTGATTTAAATGTATCAATGTACCCACTCCTTTTTTCTTTTATGTAACCCCAACAATCCCTGCAAAATGATTAATAAAGGCAGAGAAGACAAAATTATGAAAGGCACATCCACCATTATATAATATATGATCTAATTGTACAGTGTTACTAGTTTCAATGTTACATCAATATTACTTCAATCCGCCGATCAAATGCAGTTCCATTGTGCACTGATCATGCAAAATTATAGCTTGTGTGTGGAACATATTGGGACAATCATTCATAGTGCTATCCTCCATATAATATTGTTATATACATCACCAAAGATAACAAATGTTACAAAGATAACAAAGATAACAAAGATAACACTTTACATATGTTATCTCTGGATATTAACATAATTGCTGTCACAAAATGATTGGTTATGGAATTTCCAGGTAACAAGCTTATTGCTTTTGTTAAGCATATACAAGATTGATGTTAAGGATACTTTTATTTAAAATGCAAATACATATCACTTGGCGTGGGGGCTGAGACTATGACATGATGTGGGCTGAGACTATGAGCTGAGACTATGATGTCCTGCTAGTGGGCAGAGTTACATTGTACCAGTCTTTTTTATTTAGGGTGTCTATGTTGTGTCTATCACTGTGTGCATCACTTTTTGTGTTAATCCTGACGAAGGTGGGTAAGATGGGTAAGGACACTGATACGTTGACTTTATGGAATAAAGATCAATCTTTTAATGAACATTTAAGTCCGGTGTGCTGCATCACTGGTACACTAAGGTGTAATGTATACATAAGTTTATCCTGTAAAGCCTAGAAAAATAACCTTTATGTAGCAATAAACTCACTGCCACAGCCCACTTCACCCATCACACAAACCAGTTAAATTCCACACATTCATTCATGCCATGTGGGGATATACAGTTTAATATATAGGTACCCATCTGGCCTCCTTCTGCAAAAGGATGTACTCCCTTTCACTGCAGCTGGATATGGGACTTACATAGTCAATCACCTGGTATCTCAATTGGGCTACCAGGGGGGTCATGTAGTAAGTGGCGAAAAGGCACTTTACGCCACTTTCTCACCAATAATGCGGTTTAGATTCAGTAAGCAGCGAGAAGCTGCCGAGGACAGAAATATTAGCCTTTTTTTTTGCCGGAAATTTTTTTTCCGCAGACGCGCAGCGAAAAGTCACTTTTCGCCACTTTTTTAAACTCGCTGAATTCTAGTAGCCCCGATCCACTTCTCGCCATTCTCAAATTGAGAATTCCTCTCCAAACCGTCCCGCCACAAAAAGTTGGCAAGAATGTGGGGATGAGCAGAAAAGATCAGTGAGATGGGACTTAGAAAAAAATCAGTCCCTTTTCCTGCATCGATTGATGCCGGGGGTCTCCGGAGCTGATACCCATTAATACCCGCACGGAGCCCCCCAGCATGATCCGATGCAGGAAAAATGCATTTACAGCCCACTTCATTACCTTAGCGGCTAACCGCTAAAGCAATGAAGGGGTTAACCACCCGTGGCAGGCTTATTGTGGGTAGCAGGGGTCGGTGAAGGGGGTATCTGGCCCTTGGTGGGTGTTTAGACCTTGCAAGGGGACTGCGGGTGGAGTTATCCCCTTCATTACCTTAGCAGTTAATACCGCTAGGGTAATAAAGGGTTAACCCCTCCCGCTACCCACCCACCCACAAGGTCTAAACACCCATACTTGGGGCTAATACCCCCTTCACCTACCCCCGCCACCCACAATAAAAACACTACACACTACAGCCCCACTGCCCACCTCCTAGGCTCTCAATAAACATTACTATATCAAATACACACACACACACACCCTCCCGCCCCCTAACACATACAGTACAGTAATGGGCAAAATTACTATTATCCATATATTGGTAATATTGCATTTGCCCACTTAAAATACAAGAAGCAGAATTAATAAAATAAATACATCTTGCACTCACCCCTGCCAGGCACCCATGATGAAGGCCGTCCTCATCCTCCCCCCATCCCTGCTCTCTGGTGCTGCAAAAAATACACAAGAATAAAATGAGCCAATCTAATGTCCCCTAACTCCTTAATCACCATAGCGATTAGTAACCATTATAGTAATTAAGGGTAACCCACCCTCCCCCACCACCCACCCAGGAGGCCTAACAACCCTCCCCCACTACCCACCTGGGAGGCCTAACAACCCTCCCCCACTACCCACCTGGGAGGCCTACCCACCAACCCTTGGGGACAATACACCCTTCACCCACCCCCACTATTCATAATTAAAACACTACAGAGAATTGCCCCACTACCCACCTCCTAAGCCCCACAATAAACATTACCATATTTAATAAACATTAATACATACCCCCCCCCCCCACCCTTTGTGCCCCCCCCCCACATAAAAACATGATTTATTATTTTACATACAGGGTTAATAACCCAGGGCCTACGGTAGTCCCCGGTGGTCCCGACGGGTGTCCGCAGGCCCCACAGTGCACCAGAGGGGGTGCCCACAGGGTCTGGGGATCTCTGGGTGGTCCCCGCTAGGCACCGTGGACCTCCAGGTGATCCCCGTGGGTCACTGTGGACCACAATGGGGTCCACAGGTGGGCCCGCGAGTGTCTGGGGGTCCCCGGGTCAACCCCACAAGTGTCTGAGGCCCTCGGGTGGTTCCTGCAGGTGTCTGGGGGCCCTCGGGTGGTCCCTGCAGGAACCCCGGTTCTTCCCTGTGGGTCCGTAGGTGGTACACGTGGGCGTCCGGGGGTCCTCAGGATGTCTCCATAGATCTCCATAGGTCCCTGCAGATCTAAGGAACCACACCTGTATGTAAAAAAAATAAAACATGTCCTACATTTAAATAAATCAATACCCCCCTCCCCCCACCACTACCACCACCAAACACATACAGTACAGTAATGTGCAAAATAGCTATTATCCAGATATGGATAATAGATTATTTGCCCATTATTAAACACATAAACCAGCGTAAATAAAGTAAATAAATACAGTTCTACTTACCACAGCAATATGATGGATGTGAGGATACAGCAGGTGTCCCCTGTTGCCACTAAAAACATTGCAAATACATTGTAATGTCCCCTAACCCCTGAATTACCTTATCGGTTAATAACCGTGAAACTAATTAAGGGGTTAACCCACTATATATATATATATATATATATATATATATATATATATATATATATATATATAATATATATATATATAATATATATATATATAATATATATATATATAATATGGGCATGATTAACCAATATATAAAGAAATGGTTAAGGATTAACAAAACATGCCAAAATCAAAACACCACATTGCTAAATCAAAACAGCACATCTCAAAATAAAAAAAAACATATCAAAATCAAAACAGCACATTGAAAATCCAGATCAAAACAGCACATCTCTAAATCAAAACAGCACATATTAAAATCAAAACAGCACATAGCAAATAAAAATAAAAACATGACATTGCAAAATCAAAACAGCACATCTCTAAATCTAAACATCACATTGGTAATTAAATATGTAACAAATGCCAATCAAACAAATTAATTGTACAGTGTGTACATGATACAAATCATATGTGCATCATGTAACACTATGCCAATCAATGTTCAAACTAAAAGAAACAATTACAAGCAATATACAATGCCATCCAAACAATAATAAAAAAAAAACAAAGCAACATGTAAACCGAAAAAAATTACCATCAATTAATCCAATCTATAATCAATTACACAATTCACTATTAAAATTCCAAAACAAAACAATTATGAAATAAATGCATGTTCAAAGTAACACCATCAACCAAACTTTAATTACCAAAAAGAAGCCACTATTAACAATAAACTATTTAAAACACCACACAAAATTACATCTAACTAAGTAAAAATACAAATGACATTGCCGAAACTGTTCTAAACAAACCAGAAAACTACATATAAAAAACATCAAAACAAGCATTTGCAATACAATCATTTATTGTCCCTTTATGTATTGTATATATAGCCATAAGGAGATACATAAATACAGGGGCAATAAATGGGCATCAAAAAACAATTAAATGACATGAAAACTAAAAATACATAACAACCATATATTGTCCCTGTATGTATGTATATATAGCCGTAGGGACATACATAAATACAGGGACAATAACTTTGCCAAAAAAATACATCTGTCACATAAAATAAAAAAATTAAAAACCTGAAAAAATACAATTACATACATTTATTTTGTTTACTTACCTTTAGATGACCTCACCCACCGACTCCCGGGACACTGCATGCTCCCGAACCAATCCACGCAAACAGAACAATGTAAGCAAAAAAAAAACCCCAAGTCTTTTTCTTCTTTTAAAAATTTGTAATCCGTACCGTCACTCTTTGGGGGGTCTTCTGGGGTCTTTGGGGTCTTCCTCTGTCTTTTCATCTTCATCTGTATGTTCTTCCGGCACGCCCAGGTCCTCTTCTTGCTGGAGGAGGTCCGTCCTCCTCGGCTTCTTGCTCTATAATGAGGCAACTTAGGCTTTTATAGGCCTATGACGTCACATTTCCATCAAATGGTTCTCACGGCCCTGATTGAGCAGTGAAAACCATGTGATTTTTTTTGTTTTGGTGATGTCATGTAAAGGAAATTAAGCCAGCCAATCAGAATGGCTGTGCTTCATTTCCCTTTAAGATTATGTCATCAAAAGCTAGATGGCCGCCGTCACATGGTACTTGAGCCAATCAGAGCGTGGGAACTAAATCCCAACTCTGATTGGCTGTAGTACACCAAGTGACTGAGGCTTGGGGGAAAAAGGATGTGACGTCATCCAAAAGCCGTCACATGGTACTTGAGCCAATCAGAGCGTGGGAAATAAATCACCAATCTGATTGGCTCAAGTAACCCATTGAGAACCTATCATAATCTCCATACTGGTGAGACAGAATCATACATTATGTAATGGTATTAACCAATGAGATCTGGGTGATAGCCTCCTCCCACTACAATTGAGGGTAATTAAGGATGATAGGGAGCATAGTTGTTACCCCTCCTACCCTGACAAGGTGTAATCTCGTATGCGAAACGGGCCATCGGTTTTAAATGACGTCAGCGCCTTGACATCGGTGGTGGGGACTGCTGCATCGTGAGCTGTTCGGCTGGACTTACGGCCAGATATACGGGTCGTATGGTGCTAACATGCATACACTGTCTCTATTGAAGTGCATTTTATATCTACTAAACTAAGGGCCTCATGCAGAGAGCAGCGCTATTTCAAAACTCGCCATTTTTTGTGGAAAGTCGCGCAGAAAACTGCCGAAAATGGCGAGTTCCGAAAAACGCGCCAATTTTTCTTTTCTATTTGTAAAACTCGCCTCGCGGCTGGCGAGAACCTCAATCTCTCCAGTTTTAAAAATATCCTAATGCAGAGAGCCGCGAACGGCATCTAGCGGCTGTTCGCGCCAATAAAATGGCGCGATTGTCTCCTTTTTGCCTCGCCAGAAAAAATTGGCAAGAAGCTGCCACTCGCGGCCATTGCAATGGGAAAAAAAAGGCGCGAATTTGTTTTTACACGTTTCTGCAGCGCGCATCTCGCCAATTTAAACTCGCCACACGCATCCATGTTAAACATAGCAGAATTCGCACTTTTCTGCATATGGAGAATAAAACTCTCCAAAAAAGCTACTTTTTACTAAATTCGCCATTTTTAAAATTCGCTGCTCTCTGCATAGGCCCCATGGTCTATACACGAATAAGGGTTTAGATATTCACATTACTTCCAACACTACATACTGTATAATTGCCCAATGGGATACATGTTCGGTTACTTAGACTCTATAGTGGTTATGCTATTATGTGTATACTTACATCTAGGAGCTAAGTATATCTGTTTGTATGCTGGCAATAATTAGATGTTGACAACTTTCACACTCTGTCTGTCTATATGCACTCGATACTGTGTTGATACTTTGTGGTATGCATGAACAGAGACTGTTGATATTTGCTTTGGTTGTTCGCTGTGCGTTACATAATGACCATCAGTAGCTAACATTTAGATACATCTGAATATACTCAAATATTGCTGTATGTCTATGTGATGTAACCTTCGGTGTCTTGAACAGGATACCTTGCATGTGAACCTACCTTGATTGTTTGGCACTCCTATACAAGCAAGTCACTGTCTCAGTAGACTAGCTACATCAGCATTGTTTGAACCATCCAGCAACAGTATACTTGGATTACCTATTGGCTGAAGATGTATTCTACAGTATATACAGACATTATTAGTTCATAGGGATATTTGTCACATTGATATAAATTGCCCAGTTTAGGCTTAGGAGGAGCCATAATAATTCATAATACAGCATTTCCACCTCCTTTATTTTAAACACACTTGTATATATACCCTTCACGATATTTTGTCATTATGATGAGGATTAAAATATTTTATTATTTTTGTTATATGGCATGTAGTAGGTTACTATTACCTAGGATTTTACATTGTCCTACCTATTTATTTGCCCCCATATAGTGCAATCTGCTTGGGATTCTTTCCCAGCCAACACCTTGGTTTTGACCGTTTTTTGTATAGCTATATACCCTACTCCCTTATGCACCATGGGAACTTACCTTTGTCTTTATCTGTGATTGGAGAGCGATAGGCATTCTATGTGTGTATATATCGCAATAGGAAGTTTGTCTTGAAATAGTCAGCAAAGTCTTGACATGAAATACTGTAGAGGAAGAAAGACAGGTATGGCATGAAATGTGCAGCGTGGGGAAAGTATTATGCCAACTCCTCCACCCTGTATATTCCCTGGTCCGGGGGTGAGCATATATACAATAAGATATTTTTGGAGTGTGCAGGACACAGTCACTTTCTTTTTCTGATATTCATATTGGGTCTGTGTTTGTCCTGCAACTCAGTTAATTACATTTATTTAATTTGTATGTATGTATGTATGTATGTATGTATGTTAGCTTCAGGTCTGCTTTTTTCTGTTTCTTCTTTTTGCATGTACATACAAATTAAATTTACAGTAATTTACACTGCAGTTAAAGTAACTGCACAACATAATACTACATTACCTCACTTACTATATATTTCTCATTCAACTAACATACGCTGTCTGTTTTTATGTTGCGTATTGTGACATGAAAAGAGCAGGGGGGGGGGGTGAGAGATGTTTAATTAGAAGGTGCTTAGCACTCTATTGTTAATTTCTTAACTTGCACCAACATCCCGCTGTCTGAGTCAATATTTCTAGGTAACGTCGCCTGCTGTGTCATTAGCACTATCAGTTCTCTAATTAATACAATAGTAAGCCAAGCTAATATTTCCAAGATATTTAACATAGTTAATAGCGTTTTAAAAGCCAGTATGCAGAAGAGCAGATCTTTTATTTTAGAATATGCATGATGGTGGGTGAGGGGTTGGGTGGGAGGGTGTTTTGGTGTATAGTCAAAAGATACATCTTTAAAATGTGTGCTGATAAGATTTCCCAGAGATATCCACATTTGATAAGATCTTTAAACATCAGGGAGCAAATGTAAAGGCCCTAAATGGAGCGATAATGCAGGAAACACGTACAGTATGAAGGTGTTAAATAGGGCTTATATTTCGCCCTGGCTAAGGAGATATGCCATAAACAAGAGCTGGGAATATGACAAAAATGTGGCTCAGAAAAAGCAGATCTAAAATAATGCTTCTGGGAATGTAGGAAAATAAAACATTGCTGGAATAAAGTGGTACAATTTTATTTGAAACGTTTTTACACTTGATCTACTGTAGCAATGAAGCCCGCAGGATTATTATTGGGAAACTTCTTAATCATAGGTGAGAAACAAAAACGTCGAGTTCCACAATTGATAATTATATTAACTACCATTGGCAATTCTTCCGCAAATGGGAAACCTATTTCGATTACTTACCCACACCGGAACAAAAGGAAAGAATAATACACATTTTTCGAAGGTACAGAGTATGTAATTTTAAGAAAATAGCAGAAAGAGAAAGCAAACTTATAATGTAAGATAATGAAATTTAAAAAAATAAATATATATATATTTCCTATTTGCATGTTATTTCCCAGAATCCCTTGCTGCAATGGAAGCACTGTTTGCTAGGTGATAATGGCGAAAAGCAGGGTTGCAGACCTGTCTAAGGCCCCGCTCACACAGCGCGCTACATGACATGCGCGCAAGTTCGTCACAGATTCCCGTCGGCCAATGAAACTACCATATAACTGTTTAATTCATCTTTTCATCGTTAATACGATACATTAGTAGTTGAAAACCAATATATCATAAAACCACACAAAGTACAACGATGAAAAGATGAATTAAACCGTTATTTCCCAATATTGATACATTATAACAGATTTTTTTTAAACTTTGTCCACCAAGCCTATCATTACTTATCATTTATTTTTCATTTCTCGCAAGGAAACCCATTTATTTAAGATACAGTATATTAAATTTTACTGGAACTATATTTACATTGCACGCAAGAATCTGTGACATTCACCTGAATCTCAAGTAAATATATTCCTATTGGATTTCCTCCAATACAATTCAGTTCTTTAAACAAAACCTCGAAGTGTGTACACATAATTATTATTATAATTATATGAAATAAATCTAACTATTTCATTATTTGAAATAACCTGCACACATACTCTGCCCTTCTTCAAATAAAATCATAAAAGGTTTTTACTGTTTAAATGCAAAATAAGGCATGAATTATAAATAATCTTGGCCTGGTATAGTAAACAAATTATTTTAGAATTAAAATGTAAACAAGCATAAAAATGTATCTGTTCAAAGTCTTGCTGTAATTGCGTCAAATTAAATCAGGATATTGGAGACTATAATATAATAACTAAATATTACTAGTAGTATTTTTAGTACTTTTATAGGAAATAAAACACTTTCTTTTCCTAATAAGGGTATTCAAAAAAATACTTGTACATACATCATTTTTACATCCAAACCCATAAAATGGTATAATTTAGAACCAATACAAATTCTTCTAGCAAATGTTAGTGTAATCCTAGAGATGTTATACCCACCTTGTACTTTTTCATTATTATTATTTTTAATATTCCCAATAGTAATAAAAATATTACATATGAACTGTAAAACATAGCAGCATCATTATATTGGTACATATAATTTACCTTAGTCCATGTGGACTCATACACTTACTGTCTACATGTTACATACCTAAATCACAGGCATCATATAACCTTTCCCATAATGTCTAATCCATAATGTCAATTACATCATACAATCCTTCTTAATATGTTTATCAAAGACCTATTTTCCTAACATTTTTTATCATAATTGTCAACTACCCCCCTCCCCCCTTTTAAAATGTTGGCAATTCGGAAGGAACCCTATTTTGATTCCTAGTTTTTAAATTCAATTCTACCAACTGATTATAGATGATAAGGTATTTTAAATCTTTGTTAAATTCCTAACATTTCACATGAAACTTTAATCACTTGACCTGTGAAATGAGTACCCCTATCTAACTAAAAAATATATATGGAAACTCCATCTGGAAAAAACATATTCCCATAACATCTTTGCCATTATACTGGCATCGTCTTTCTTAACTAGAATGTCTTTAAACACTTCTAACAATCTGTTATCCTAAACTTTCATGTTTGTAACACCTTAAAGAAAATCTTAAAATACTTTTAGAACTTCAGAACGCCACTTCCCATTCTGGTCATGAAATTAAAGCCCCATTCTCACGAACCAGAGAGGTTTTAAATCACCCCAAGAAATAACAATAGACTTGTCTCTTTGCTTATTCCCTGCAAAGGAAAGAAATTTGTGTATCTGCATTATGCAACTCTTACTATAGGATCAGTAAATACCGCAGTTTCTACTGTTGACATCTTTAGCCAACTAAACAATTGTCACTTTATTCTATAGGGGGAAAAAACCTGTACTGTTCCTATAACTTGGTTCTTGCAATTGAACTGAACCACCACTAGTTATCACTACAGTAGGTAACTATACCCTTTTAGCATATATATTATTAGCCCAAAATTCATCACTGCATTACCTGTACATTATCAATCATCCCCAATCTCTGAACGCTCAGCTGTTAGTACACCTCAAAAGAAAAAGAGAACAAAAAATAACTGTGTTCCACTTTAAATACTCTCCAGGTTTAAACAATTTAACAAGACATCAGCTAAACCCTTCTTAAAATAAATTGGCATATTATGACATCCATGAGACATAACATTTAATACATACTTCTGATCTGGAAATGTAATCTCATATTAAAAACTTTGCATCAATTCTACACCAAAGAATACATTTTAACTTTGTTTCCTCAATGCCGAAAATTGTTATACAATCTGTTTAAAACATTTAATTATCACCAGAAATCATTTCAGACTGTTGAAATACTTCCTTCATGACCATATTTACTAAAATCTAGCAACACCAATTTCAAATTTCCTTGTCTGTGTACCAAACAATCCATACTATTTCATACATTTATAAAGACATGTCATTAATCAAGCAACATAACACCTATTTCATAGATCAGATAAGTATACTTTATACGCTAAGGGAACACCTCCAAGAGGAACTATAAATACATGTATCATAACTGATTATAGAAAACACTTAATAAATATGATGGTAAAAAATTGCTACGTCCCCGGTCTCAGAGAAAAAAACCTCCTAGTGTGCACACAAAAAAGATGGAAGATGGTAGAGCACGTGGTATTTCATAACAAGTTATGAGTGAAGAGAATCATGAATATACTACATTACTTATCTGAGACACAACTGCTTGGCTTGGAGCTTTAGTGAAACAAATTCACTGAGAGTGTCACCAAATTTCCGTCTTTTCAGGAGTTAATACACTTCTCATAAATAGTGTGTCTCAAGTCTTCACTCAATATATAAACATTTTGCTAGGTTTGATTCTTGACAAGAAAGTCCAGGTTTGATTCTTAGAAGTACCTTAGAAGTAGCACTCATGTCTAAAATACTCTCAAGTTCATCTTATGAAGTGCCAAAAGAAATTCTTAGCATATAATGCTCTGTCTGCCATAATTCAGAGCATAGTGTCAGACTGCCCAGAATACTGTCACTTATCTGTTCCCATGATGGAGGCAATTTGATGAACGAGGCAGATGATTTCATTGAAACTCCACAAACAGCTTTATCTGCTGAGGGTCACATCCACCCTTAACTCTATGCGATGGACGTTTCACCAATTAAGATAGCTTCTTCCTCGGATACTATAGTACAGTTGGTGCTTTCTTCCAGAGTTATATGCACCAAACACTAGTCACATGACAATTTGTTAATAAAAAAAACTTTGTTGACAACAGACAGTAAACTTATACGCAGTGTGCTCATCCACAAATAAAATTAAAAAATAATACATATCATTTATGTTGTTATTATTATTTATTATATTTAGTTCATTTGTACACATTTTCTATTATTATATGTTTATCACTGTTGGGTAAATTATACAGCTTGGTTGTATCTTTTGTTATAGATAGGTAGATTATTATATTTATCACCACTATTATAATATCTGTCATGGGAGACCAGGTTTATCAACACCTTTTCATACCGGGATCATTGATTGAGCAAAGCAAGGACGTAAAATAAATTGAAATTTATTTCAGGAAAAGACATACACACAATGTAACACAATTTACAGGGTTAACACACTTACTGGGAACGAGGCTAATGAATAAAACTATCCTTTAAACGAAATTCACAAAAATGACCTCTGTATGAGCCCTTTCCAATGACCGGTAAGTACTCACGAAAGTCCTGGAACTGATTTCGGCGTGTAATGCCAGACGTGACTGCAACGTTCTTCAGAAGTGGGACTTAGAAGAATTCTTGAGTCAAAATCTTTGAAGCCGGCTCGCGTCTATTCAGTACAGAGCATCTTTGAATTTGCCGCTGATGGTTTGGTGCTTGGAATCTGCGCTCCTGATTGGCTGCAAGGCTCCTTATGGGTATCAGTGTCCCATTTACAAACCTCTACAGCCGTGGAAATTCTCCTGCCAGCCAATCACCAATTTGCCGGTATTGTAAAGCCAGATGGGCACCTTCTCTCATTCTGCAAAGGGGCTTGCACCAACCTGGCTCTTCTACCTCTTTGCATACTGAGCCCACCCGCTTTCTAGGCTCCACAGAGTCTGGGCTCTGGCAAATGGTGGCCTGATAGCCTGTGTTAGCCCAGGATGCGGGTACTCAAGCAGAACTGCAGTACCCCTCCTGTTCTAACACCTTGGCATCCCTGAGACTTTCAAGTCCGTACTCAGCACAGACCCATAGACACCAAGCTTGGTAGCCATCTGGTCTCTCAGAATCCATGACTTGGAAATCCCACAGTTCATTCACAGGTTATCAGTACATATACCTATTAAACATAACGTTTTAATAAAATATACTCTGTCCTGTATCTTGTGTGATAAAATGTGTAAGTCCCTATTCTGGTGTCAGGGATGGAGTGAGGGTATATATTGTTTACACTCACTAGCCTCTTTCTTGGCACACTTTAGAAATAACTTTTAAACCTTTTTACACACAAGAAACCACACTCAGCTTTATCACATAGCTGGAGCACCCCCTGAACCCCTATACCAGATCCAGGGTACCTGGGCATGTATCT